>NW_027526361.1:105952093-106157093 GCF_048455015.1 Haemaphysalis longicornis | reverse complement strand
ACCTTCAAAATGTACTGTAATGTCCTACCACACAACGTACGCAGATTAGACGACATTTGGGGCTCAAAGCAACCCAAAAAATACCCCGCTTTAGCCTTACGAGAACATACTTTCTCTCCTGTAACCATTTTGCCCCCAACCTTATTCAACACTCAGTCCCAAGGGCATTGTTTATCCTTGCACCAGCACTATTGACGGCGATCCCGCCATTTCATGCGCTCAAAATTCGCTCTTCCACAGTATTCGCTTCTTTTGAAAACAAGTGTTCAAAATACATTGCCTTCGTCAAGGGTAGTTGTTTTACAATTCAGCGTTAGAAGGAATTCCTGATGCTTTTGGACCCTCATCCATGCCCACAATGATCGTGCCCATGATCGCTCCATTCGCTTTTAGGGTCATTTTTAGTCAGGACAGCTGATTGTGAAAGCGTGCCGGCTTAGACTGCAGGCAATAAAGCAGGTGGTGAGACCGCCGCAGAACGCATCTTTTGGTGTACGGAAAGCGAAAACTAAACGTAGACACCACACTTAATTAAATTACCCACGCCGACATATGACAACCTGCTGGCGTTTGATTAACAACGTATTAAGGTTAAGGCGAACTCCTAAGCTATAACTGGTCACTATGCGAAGATGTGGAAATGCGTTCCGCATTTTATGAACAAACAACTCACAAGTCGAGTCAGAGTAACCACCCGAAGTGACGGGAGGGGGATTGTCATATTTCCCGGGAATAGCGTGCACACAGCTCCTTATCCAGTGTTTTTCACTCCTTTAGACAACAAAATATCGCTCGCCTGCTTTTTCTTTTTGTTGATAAATTGCGTTTAAAATAACTAGGAAGGAGCGCACTAACCGACGAAGTGCTCTTGCACCACTTATGTTACCTTTTCTTTTTATGCCTTTAGTTAACGCCGGTTCAAAGTAGCACGCCCTGCCATTAGTGGTCATGGTACTTTTCTTTGGAGGTACTTTTTTTCGTCAAGCGTTTCTCCCTTTCTCTTGTTCGTGACCTCAAAAAATGAACTACAGTTTTTTTGCGGCCTTTTATGAACTGCCATGCACCATTCCGTAAATTAAGAGGGGTTGCCTAGAATTTCGTGAGAGCTGCAGACGACGTTCGTTTAACTATCGACGCCTGTGATGACCACCGGAAGTTAGCCTGGGACTGGAGAACAGAATAAGCGCAGCAAGTGAGCCTCTGCAGTCACCACTTATTGTAATGCACACGGTCATCCGCAGAGAACGTTAGAGGGACCCATTTTCGCCCGACGCGTTTACGACGGTCTCAGTGCTTTCTATCGCCGCACATGGTCGCGTGTCATAAAAAGAGAATTCAATGCCTCTTCTTCCTACCCTCCGTCTTTTCTTAATGCGAAATTGTAGGCGAATGACGCCGTAGTCCGCTAGTGGGCTTGACGAGGCCACTGAGCTCCCTTTGTTTCCTAATAAAATATTTCTCTTAAACGTTTGTTCTTCTTACTAGCGAATGTTACGACAATGACGACGGTGATTAAGGATATGCTTGCGATCTTCATGCTGCTTCGCAGCTTGTTTCCATTTTTTTGTTTAAGGAAAACTTACGAAACCCTATAGCGGGAATAAAATAAATAAATAAATTAGAGCCGATCCACTCAATGTGAAAGCTTTTGGAAGTGCAGAGTGGTGATTCGCCATAGGAGCTGTGGCGCCGTTAACCGCTCATTGGTGCCACCAGTCACAATCTTCGCCTTCCTGTGTCCCCCCTCTCTTGATGAATTGAACAGAGGTTTGTCTGCAGCAACTCAAATTTCCCGCCTCCGCAGTGCCCACGCGCCCCCTGCCTGGAACAGCGCGTGTGTGTTCGTTGTGTTCTTTTTGTGCTTGCTTCCATCTCGTTCGTGCGGGAACCTTACTGCGCAGTTTGGAACGCGGCGTTTTTGGCGGCCACTTTTTTTCTCTTACTATCGTAAAAACCAACCCAACAGGCATTCCTTACTAATGGACGCGGGGGGGGTGCCGGTTATATACACAGATCTTGCCTCAAGTGTACCTCTAGTTTTCTTTGTGGTAAACAATGGGAAGATGTATGACAAGCGCCAGCGCTCAGGAGTTTCGAATAGTTATTACTATATAAACCGCCTGTTTTCCAAAGCTTCTGTTTGGGCCCGTCACGCCACTACACCGTCGGGCTCTGTTTGTGTCCGTTACGTCGCTAGGCCACCTGACTGCGGCGGTGGCTAGACAGCGTGACAGCGAACAAGCTGCGATGACAAGGTAGAACCCTAAAGTGCTCTGCACTTAAAAATTAAGGCGACTGCACTCAACCTGAAAGCTGTCGGAAGTGCAGAACTGTGATTCGCCATAGGGGCTGCGGGGCCGCTAACCGTTCATTGCTACACCCCTCACGCTCTTAGCCTCCCTGTCTCACTCCTATCTTGATGAGTTGAACGGAGGTTTTTCCAGTGCAATTCAATTTTCCCGATTTCGCATTGTTTGAGCGCTCTCTGCCTGGAACAGCACGAGCGAGAGTTCTGTTCTTTGTGTTCTTGCTTTCATCTCGCATGCGCTGGAGCCTCGCTGCGCCATTCGGAACGTGTTCTTTTTTAAAGACGATACTCTTTCTTGGGCTACGTAAACCGAGAAATTTTGGTCTGTCTGTATGACTGTATGTCTGTATGTCTGTCTGTCTGTCCGTCTGTCTGTCTGTGACTCGATTCAGCCACCCGGCCAAAGCAAAACAATGCCTGCGCAGTAGTCTTATACAGTCACAGCTAAAACTACCTGTCTATGTCCGGTGTAATGTTCATATTTG
The DNA here is from genome assembly GCF_048455015.1 of Haemaphysalis longicornis. Classification (NCBI taxonomy): domain Eukaryota; kingdom Metazoa; phylum Arthropoda; class Arachnida; order Ixodida; family Ixodidae; genus Haemaphysalis; species Haemaphysalis longicornis. The sequence goes on along the minus strand of NW_027526361.1, from coordinate 106,154,300 downwards.
TCAACATTGTTGAAGAAGAACAAGACATTACGCAAATATGAGACAACAAATCAATACAGAAGTGATATTTGCAGTGTTCCTTTATAAAAAATCAAACATTCTTGACTTTTGCGAAATTAAATACTTCATGAATTGCAGAAAAAGAATTCCCTCCGCCGTCGCCTGCTGTCGCCCGTGCCACTATAGCTTCTGGCGCCATTTTAAGAAATCAACCGGCAACAGTTACGCAAGGTTCCACTAGATAGGTTCCATGTTCTGCTTGCAACGCACGTGGAGTAGGGAAACGCGGCTCTATAAACGTTGAAGTAGGGCGCCTCGATTCACGCGCGTCTTCGCCGTACGGCAGCGTTGGCATCGAGACACCCGGTTTGGAGCAGAGGAACGCGGCAAGTTTAAAATGATTTAAGCGAACCTTGGGCGTCTTTACCTTGGAAGGAGCGCGACGCAAGAGGAACAACATGAGAGGTGAGCGGGAAAGCGAAAGGAGGAATTTACTTCGCAAAAGCCGATAAAGACTGTCGTCTTTTGACGGCATTTGCAACGAAAGGACCAGATACGCGGCAAATTTTTTGTTGTTGTTGCTCCTCGGCCACGTTTCTTTTTTGCTTCCTATCGTAAACACCAACCCAACGAGTATTCTTAACCAAATAAACGTGGGGACGTCCGGCAAAGTACAGATATTTTGCCTCAATTGTGCCTACGGTATTATTCGCGCTAAGAAACAGGGACATGTATGACCAGTGCCCGCGGTTCCAGGAGTTGCGAACAGTTCTGCTCATATAATGATCTTGTTCAAGTATCCTCATTAACTTTTGACCGGCAGGCTGAATCGAGAAACAAGCGCGTGTCTTTTCAGAGCCTCTTCTTTGGGTGCGTGATGCCGCGTGATCGCGGTGGCTAGTAGGCGGGACAGCGGACCAGCTACGATGACAACCAGGGCCCCTAAAGGGCTCTGCACTTAATTTGCACACGACAAACATGGCAGTTGTCGAGACAGCACCAGCAAACAGAGCACGTGCTAACAGTAGTACAACAGCGCAAGCGCGGAGCGGGGAAAAGCAGTGAGAGCGCAACTTGGAACGATATTTGGATGGCTCTGCTCATTGAGGCATATGCAGGCTTGATAAGCAGCGGGTCACTTTGTTGTCCTTTGGTGCCAGCATTTGCGGCCGCGTTACACTCGCTTGAGGAGGATGAAAAGATTGGAGCATTTGTATGTGCCAATGGTAGGAGAAACAGCGCCCTGCGAACTAGTACTTTTTACGCCACACACCGTCCTATTTGCCGGTACAGGCATTCAAAAAGGACTTTTGCGGCCCATCGCTACCATCGGTAGCTACCTAAAAATGGCCACTGCGTCAAAGTAATAGCCTCCCTTCTTGCTCGGTTCGTTTTACTCAATGCTATGCTCAAAGAGGCCTCGTCGGCAACTTTAGAGAGAACGAAAATTTCTTTTTTTTTTGTAAATGGTTGGCTGTTATGTCATGGCGTCGTTTTGATATCTTCTTTATTCTCTTACAGCAGCTCACTTTTCTCACTATGCTGCTACTCCAATGTTCTGCGTTATCGAGAATCGCTTTGTGTGAAAGTCGTGGTTTTGTCGCGGGCCCTTCAGCGCAGTTCCAATAGATTGCAACCGCAGTTAACTACTAGTATATTTGGTTGCTGTATTTAGAAGCCGCACGTGTTTACAAGATTTCGTAACTTTATCTGCAATGGCCGCGGCTACTACGCTGCGGCCCAAGAGACATAAATTAAAGAACACTTAATTTGCCTCCAACGTTAAATTTAACATTGAAAAATCGCAAACAAATTTGTTAAATTAAAAACAAAGGCCAACAACACGACATTGTGAACGACTAAACACATATTTACGCCCCACACCCTGAATACACCTTCGCACTATTACATTCTGCGAGGCCGTTTCTAAGCGCGAAATCATTAGCGGGTTACCAATTAAAAAATTCCGGGCCAGCTCCTTTATCATAAAACATGGGGAGGGGCGATTAATGCGGTGTATACGTGTAATTAAAGATTGTAAGTAAGCCTCTCACTTTCCACACGGCGCGCGCTGATTAGGCGCCGTAGAAGCGCCGCTCGGAGGAGTGATTGCACGCGTGTGAGGCGGTGCTGCCCTCTCTTGCGTTGAATCCAATATAAGCAAATAAAGGAGCGACAAACTGGCCGTAGGTTGTCTCCGTGTCACACGCCACAGTATGAAAGAAGTACGCTTTACAGTAGATAACCTGGCGTTTGAAACCAATTACGATATGGAATTTAACAAATTTCTGTTAATAATGCGATGAAATTCTCATTAGACCTGTATTTTAAATTAGGTTAAACCTATTTTGAACCGGTTTTATCCGTTCTACACTTGTTTTTTGACCGTAGTATGGATTTATTTGCCGTGAAGACCTAAGACGACGACAAGAGACGCCGACAGCTCGAGCCCCTAAGGTGCTTTGCTCCTAATTCCATGTCTGGCTGCACCTCTCTAGATATGATATAAGCCTTAACGCTTGTAAACATTTAGGTGATGACAGGGGGGAAACTGCTCGATAACTGCGTCACATCACATGCATGAAAACAAAAAAATTCGCACCAGCATATTTCGTGCCATTTCGGAGTTTTGTGCCGCTTTTACGGATGCTGGATTCCGGCAATTTTTTTCTTGTTTCCTACTGGCTCAGTACATATAGCAAAATAGGTATTGTTTAACGAGTTTAACAGTGGTTGCGGTTTATCGAAAAATTTGAATTTCTCCCTTCCGACTGTAAACGTTGAAAGTGGAACGCTCGAAACGCACATTTGGCGTACTATAGCACATATAGTATCTGGGCCCAACTTAAAACTCTTAAAAATGACTTAGGTGCCTCCGGGTCATTTCGTTTGTTTTTGCAGAAAGAGATATGCCAGGTATGGCGTAAGGTGTTTAGCAATCCGTGTGACAGTTAACTGTATTTGCAAGGCCGCTCGCCCTTTGCCCGGCGTCCGCCAATCACGCCAGGTGAGTACATTGACCTAAATGTGGGCGTGGACTAATCATAGCTGAAGTTCGGGATACTCCCCCTAAAAACCTGCAAAACCACGTAGGAGTCAGTTAAAACTTCGATGCCGGTCATTCGTTACTCTGCTAAATAGAGAGCGTTATCGCGATCTTAAAGCGAAACTGAAAACTGACCGTGCGTAACGATGTCATAGCCGATCAGAAAGTAGATAATCAGATTTATATTCTTTAAAAAAATAAAGAGATGTTGAGAAAAGGAAGGAAAATGGGTAATCTAAACGTCTTTTTTCCATTTATCCTATTTCTAAAGCGGGGGAACGGCGCTATCTTCACGTTTATCCCGATCGCGACAACAATGGAAGCCCGGTCATCGCCCACCACAACCTGCAAACTTGATACAGAATTCTATGTGACAAATTCCCAGACTAAGAGCTGGAAGCCTACCTATTCCGATTAGTAAAATGTGTTCTTCATTGCACCGCTCATTTCTCAAACAGACGGCTATTACTTTAATATTGCCGCGAACTATATACCCTCTGGTTTGTTTATTTGTGTGTTTTGTTGCCGGCGTCTGGCTGCGCCCACCTGTCTTATCTAAGTTAGAAGAGAAGCGCGCGATTCAGTCTTTTTCTTTTGTATGACGCGCAGGCTATCACTAGAATGGAACGGACGTCTTTGGTGGGCAACGTTCTAGATCTCATTCGACGGTTATTCGAAGGTTTAGTGCCGAAGGATAAATGGTCGCATGGCAAACACCACGGAATTCGATTCGCCGAAACTCGCCTGCTCACGTCACTTTGTTGACTGCTTCTTCGTCGCTTGTGTATTTTTTGAGTTCATAGCGGAGCACAAGTTCGCTCCAATAAGCTTTGTTCTTTGGAGCAAGAAAATGAAATTTGGAGAGCTCTGATTATTGTGTTTTAAACACTAAATTTAAAAAAATCCATTAAAAATTCAATTTTTATAACTGAGAAACGTGACATCAAAATTGTACAATACGTTTCTACAAAGAAGAGCTTGGAGATAACCTACCTGAAGCCGTCGATATCAACTCGGTAGAAATATCTTTCTTCAGTGGTCCTCCGGAACACTGATGCCAGCTGCAAAAAGCCCACCAAAACACAAGAATAGCTTATTTCTTAGTCTCATAGGGCGGCTTCTTTAAACTGAAGTTCAAATAAAGGTAACAATCGACAAAACTAAACAACCAGAGTTACTGCAAGGCTAAGGATCAATTTAACGTTCCTGGGGAACATGCGTCCAAGCATCAATTCGTGGCGTGGTTTTTATCTAAATCAGAAACGTGCCATGGCAGCAGGGTACTTAACTCAGTAGCACAGTCAATAGCACAACGCCTCAGCCACTGCATCACCGCAGACGGTTTAAAATTCCAACACGGCTGACCAACCAGCCAGAAAAGGCAAAACTGGTAATCCACGAAGTTTTTTTTTTTTACATATGTCACAGGATACACGAAAAACCTTAGGGTGCGATCTGGAGGCGCTTGGTGGACGAAAAGTACAATTTGTATACAAGTTCTCCGCTGTGCTAATGAAAACCGTGATACCATCATTAATTCTGCAGGAGGGATGGCTAATGGCAGTAGAGCGATTGGCAAAACTTAACTGTCGCAGGGTGCTCACAATACGCTTTGCACACGGCCAGTATTCAGCTGCTTTCCTCTGCGCTTGCGGAGGTATTCTTTCATTTTCTCGCCCCCATATGCAAGAAAAACATGAGAGTGTGGAGGACCCACCAGGCGGCGTGTGGTGTAGGCCAAGTAGCGGTACTCGTGCGTGTTGTGGTCTCCGAGCAGCGGCGACCACTCCCACCCGTCGATGATCTTGGCGATGCCAGCCACCCGAATCACGGGCGCCTCCACCTCGTTGGGCCCGGGCGTCGGGTCGGTCACGTTGAAGAAGGTCGTGCGCCACGTCGGCTGCGGGGGCCGCGAGGGTCGTCGGGTCACGTTCAGAAGGCGCGTGTAGGCGTCCAGGTCGAAGGGTGCGGACTCGTTGCCGAATGTGGGCTTCGGTCCGATGGGGAAGCCCTTGCGCACGGGCTTCCCAGTCGTGATGCGCATGCGCATACCACGCCCAGGTCGCGCAGTGGTCGCCTTGGTGTGCGATCGGGTTCGGGCGCGGTCGAAGATCTTCGTCAGGGGTCGGATGGTAGCCTTGGTTCCCAACGTCGTCCGGCGCGTGCTTCCGATGATTCCGAACGGGGCTCTCGTGCCTCCGCGGCCAATGTGAGGCTTCTGCGTCGTACCGCCAGAAGCGCCGGGCGTGGTCTTCCGCGTGGGCAAGTTGAGGCCCGCTCGGCCGTGGTGAGAGGACGCGTGTCCCTTGGCGATAGCGACTCTGGCGGTGCTTCCCGACGGTGCAACGGTAGTTTTTTCTGGTACGACCAACGTACACTCGGTGTTGCGAGGAGTTGGACGAAATCGGGCGAAAGACGGAGATGTGGTGACCAGTGCCGTCGGCGCCACTGTCATTGTTGGGGCTCGGACCAGTCAACGTGGAGTTCGAGTCATCCTCCGGAACAATGTTCGGTAGCACAGAGGGCCCTGACGCCTCCGGGGTGGCTTCGGGGAGCGACACGTTATCCTTAGTCATCATGAATGTCTGGTTCTCTTCGTCTGAGAAGGACACACTGACTACGACGGATATAGAAGAGTTCAAGCCCGACACGTTGATCGGGAAAGTTGGAAAGGTATGCAGCGTTACATTTTCCTCCCTCTCGTCCTCGTGCTCAAAGGTTGGTGGTGCGGAATGCTGGATTTGGTCCGCCATCTCCAGAACAAGACGTATATCCTGGTGAGTCTCTTTCGTCGAGTACTCGTGAAAATCTATCGTTTTCAAGTTTGTCGGCTTGTCCTCTTCGCTACCTCTTGTGGGTGACGGCTCAGTTTTCACAATATGAACGTCGCTTGCTTCAGTGTTCAAACTTGCTCTAGGAGAGACCGGAGCTTGAAGGTGTCACAGGTCTGATCGTAAGCGTTGTCTTCTCTGCGTCACTTACAGTCACATCAGCTTCCACCGATGGCCTGTGCGCCGGTGCTGCGTCAGGAGGTGCAGACGAGCCGTTCTTCGTGTCCGCGTATTCCTTTCGCTCTGGAATTGCGGTGATGCTCACTTCCTCCCCTTCTGATATGTTTGTCAAGGCTGCAAGGTCGAAAGCAGGGCGGTTCGGGAGAGCCGTCGAGGTGCTGTTGCCGGGCTTCTGAGGTCGAGGCAACGTCACCTCCTGCTCGACATTTGTTTCCGGAGACGCGCTCAAAGACGGCGTGGCTAGCAGCTTCCCAGGACGTTCCGTAAGATTCAGCAAGGCTTTTTCATTTACACGTTGTATCGTCGCTGCTGGCGACGGTTGCAGAAGCGTAGTCGCTCCGTGCGTAGCGGCGGACGGCCTAGTACTGGGATCATTCGACGAAGTTGCTCGTGCTGCCGAACTAGTGGAGGGAGTTGAAGAGCCAGTCAGTGGCGTGGTGACTGAAGAACTGCTTGTCTGCTTGGCGACAGCATTCCTTGTGGTTTTAAATGTGGCGTCTTGACTAGAGAAGTCTTCCAGTGATGGCTTATGACTAGCGGAGCTGCTTGCGCTAACAGTCGTGTTCTCGGGCGACGAGGTCTGAACGGTAGGTGTAGATGTTTGCGGAGGCTCGGTTACGACAGGAGCTGGAAATTCGGCGTAAGTGGCGTCTCGAGCCATGGAAGCGGCGGAGACGGACGCGTTTTGTCTTGACGGTACTAATGCGTCGGTCGACCCTTCGCTCGTGCTGTTGACGTCGCTAGTGTTTGCCATCGATTCTTGCTGCTGCGGAAGCTTATTCCCTTGGCTCGCAGCAGCCGATTCCCGTGAGGAAGTCCCTGTTAAAAGAAAGAAAAGCAAACGTCATGCATGAGTATGTACGTCACGTTATCTCAAAATACAGGACGATGTAATGTGCCAAATAATTGCACAAGAAAGAGGGACACGGACGGAGTGAAGATACACACACACACACAGCGCTGTCCTCACTTCGTCCGTGTCCCCTCTTTTATTGCGCATTTATTCGGCGTCATTATGGAGTACCTACCAACGCGCCCAGAATTCTACCCTTATGATGTAATGTAGTACGCCATACAATACATAGCGTGGCACAGTGCATCATAGCGCAAAAGAGCATGATAAAAGTACTACAACAAAGGACTCATGCACCGCTCATAGCTACAAACTCACAACCAAGGCCAAAGAGACCATTGATAAGTGACTGCCACAAAGGAATTTTACAGGTATCTTATGAGATTCCAAAAAACATAAAACATCCAGTACACCTAAGCGCTTCTTGTGACGACGTGAATGCGTAAGCGTTGGCGCGTAACAGTGCTCCTGCGTGTTCGGTGCCAAAAGGAGTAGAAGCGGGGCCTCAACAGCATTGAGTGCGGCTGTGCCACGCGGAGGGCGCCCTGGCTCACTGGTGACTGCTGCGCCTCTGGATAAGGCAGTGAAGGGAATTTGCGTTTTAAAGCGAAAGCTTTTTATTGCGACCTGCAAAAAACTAATGCAGTTTTCCCTAGACAGGTTGGTCGACCGAAAACCTCTGATACAATCTCTGGACGCACGAAACGTGCGTGCAACTAGCTTCCATTAGGCAAAACCCACTACTTCAAAATACCCAAAAATAAGCTGTTCTAGATAAGACTACACGCATAGATCATAAAGGTCAGACAAGTATACCTTTACCTCATAAATCGCTTATCATGATAGGTTTAGATCATCCGAATGCGTTTACTAATCGCGTGAAACATCGCCCCATGGGTTCCTTCTGCGTTTGCAATTTGTGACTTTAAAGGTTCTACGATCGATTGTACGCAGTTTCAGCGAAGTGTAGACACACTTTTAGCGAATGTTTTGTCGCACTTTTGACGCAGTTTTGATCTGAGATAGCTTTCGCACTTCTCTCAAGTTTCTTTAGTAAGGAATACCCCCCGCGGTGTCTCATTGGCTATGTTGCTGCGCTGCTGAGTACGAGGACACGGGTTTGATTCCCAATTGCAGCGGCCGCTTTTCTGATGGAGGCGAAAAGCAGGAACACCCGTATGTATGAGATTTCGGTGCACGTTAAGGTTCTCTAGGTGGTCAAAATTAATCCGGTGCCCTTCACTGCGGCGCGCCCCATCGCCTGCGTTGCATCGGTGCGTTAAGCGCTACAACTTATCTTTAATAAGGAATGGTAAAGTTCTTTATTTCTGAAGAGTGCGCTATCGTGTTTGTTTTGTTGCTTAGGCTGGTGCTAAGCGACCACGCGATGCATCGCAGCTAATGGAAGCTCATCTCTCGCGTTTAGAGAACGGCAATGCTGAGGTTTATGGACGCCCGCCTTCAGTGCGCCCCGTTCGGGCCGCTAGCTTCTCCCCGGAGAAAACGGCAAGGTACTATCCGGCTCTGCGCAGAAAAGTTGCAACAACGTATCATCCACAAAATATAATCAACGTCAGTAAACACGCAACAATCTGCTGAATTTGCGCCGGAAATAAATTATCATGTCAATCGATAGATTGCAACAGAAAGTATGCTGGAAAATTCCGATTTCTGGACGGTCCTTGTGTTTCCAAACGTACTTGTGTATATAGTTTTTTGAAAACAGTTATTCCGCTCCATCTCGTGTTACGGCATGCCGTGTATAACGGTGTGGAAGGGAGATGACCGGGTCACAGTGCTGGCGAAGCAGATATCCGAGGCCGAAACTGTTTCGCTCATCAGGACAAGGCGACAAGAAGGCGGAAAAACGCCCGGCTTTCTAAGTACTTCCGGCCACGTCCCTGGTCACTCGCGGAACTGTCGGAGCTGAAGTTGCCCCATGTGATCCTGAAGACACTCGCGAAACGTTTAATTCTACCCTCAAGCTTCGCGATGAAACAAAACACGTTGTTTTCTTCAACATTCGCAGCACATTTTGGCAAACCAGGGACTGAATTCACGAAGCTGTTCCCCCGTAAGATATCTTGAGCGCAGTGTATGATTGCCGAGTACCCTCGTTATCAGCTGTATTTGCGGGGTAACCAATTTTCTACGATCTCTTGCAAGCGAATAGCTGGGTATGTCAATTGTGAACCAGTTTGCTTATTTTTTTGTCGTTGTTTTCGTCAGTTTCTGGGCCTCCCGTTGACGTGGCCAGCTTTCTTGAAGTTTGATTCTGCGGACCACTAAATATTAGCGTGTTTTGTAATGCCTGAATCAGCAGTAGTTTGTGAACACCCAGACGTCCCATTATCTTCAACCATGGTTATGCAGTAACGTTCCTAGTATACACGTTGTATTTTTACTTCCCCGGAAACAACGAAACCGATGACTCTGGAATGAAGCGTACAGTTTCTGAAAGTAGAAAAGCAAGCAGTGCGGGCAGGTGCTTATAGTTTCATACAGATCCCTGCTACAATTGGAATTAAAAGTAACGGTTACTATGGCGGCGGAAGAATGTGGCAACTGTTGTCGTACTTGCTGACTCCAAAAAAAAAAAACAATATCAAATAAAGAATCGCTGCTGGGCCCAATTCATGATCAATCAAGCCGTAACTATCCATGCCAGAAACGACTTTAATAATTCATTTCGCGATAGGCGATTGCATGATGATAAACACTGACGTCCTTTCATGCTCACGCAGCGGCGAAATTCCTAGACGGATTCTTGATATGAAATACGGACACTTCACAGGATCGGTTTATTTAACCTGGAAGGAAATTAACGGCCACTCGCGGGGAATACTTTCCATGCGATGGAGCCACTATAGACTACGTATCCATTGAGCGACCGTTGGAAACGAGAACGGGTCGAGGCACTGGTGCAGAAAACTCGGTATTACCGTTGTTTCTTTATGACAGCGTCTTGTGTTTGAGTGTAAAAAGCGCGAAAAGACTATTTACAAGTTACTACTAGGAGTAATTCGGGTGGGAGAGGTCAATTTATTGACACAAGGGAGAAAGCTGTGTTGGCGCAATCCAGCCGCCACGATGTAGTTAACCAATGAAAAAAACGGCACAGTGATTGAGAACCGGAAACATCGTGTAATATACGTCTAACGCTTCAGTCCTCCGCCCGAACACTGGAGAGCGAGAACATTTTCGTTTAAAGAGGAACAACTCTTTCCGAGGTATATAAACACGTTCTCTAAACGTGTTAGTCATTGCGGATTTCCTGGCACAATAGCGAGATCACTGAGAATAGGAAAAGGGGACGACAGAAGTGAGAAGAAAGGGGGGATTGAGACGGTGTACGGGACAGAAGGAATTGCCTGTTAGCCGTGGCGAACTTCCATTCGAAATCGATACTTCTGCCCGGTGCGAAGCTCGGTTCCCATAGAGACGCAGGGCGAGCGTTTCCAAAACATTGTCTCGCGGGACGCTTATTTTTCTACGGTATCTCGCTTGCTACTATTTTCCTTTTTCTGGTCCTTATTTCGGTACGAAGATAATGATAGGTCGGAGAACACAATGGTAGCCCCAAGCGCGAGCTACGAGACGTAAATGGAAGACGAAAACGGAACAACGTTATCTCTTTTCGAGAGAGCGACCCGGCGCCCCGTGATATTTTGAAGTCTCCCCTGTGCGTTCACTAAACAAGGGAAGTAACCTTCCAGTAGTGAGTTTATATAAGGCGAGATCACAAGAAGAAAACGTTTTTCTTCTCCGACGTCTTTTGCCTGTTCTTATAAGCACAGCGTCGAACTGATGAGCCACACACGAAATAAGCAACTCATGCCTTTAACTGGGCAATACGCCAAACCCTTGTCTTTCTACTACTTCTACAGAAACCAATCTCATTTCCACCCGAATGCCGTATTATGTCTTCGCACTCGTCATCTTCATTTTGCACTACGAAAGACTGCTTCAGTTTGCCGCGGTTCTAGTTTAAAAGGGAAAAAGAGGACTAGGGTACAACACCGTGGTACTATCAAAAGGAGAATAAAATCGTAATGCATCTAAGATTTCGAATTCTTCTTTTTTAAATGTTTCTAGGGGTAGGAACAGGCAATTGTTTATGAGATGGCCTCTGTTATCGACCAAGGATCAAGGAGACTTTACACCACCAATTCCAATAATAAAACCCCTCAAACATTTCTTTTTTTTTTTCAGTCAGTTCCGTATCCCTGTCTGCTTGCAACAACAAATACTGTGGAGCAACCTGAACTGTATAGCTCATGTTTGAATGCAAGGTCTCATTGAGGAATACTAATAAAAAAAACAGACAATATTTATGTAGAACTAGATTGCAGTGGAGACAGCCAGTTTGTCCTGTGATGACCCCTTTCAGCAGTACCTGTGTGGACTGCATCCGTTCCCAATCGCCACGACTGACTAGCATCGGAGCAGAATGCAATCAGAGGAGAAACGATTAGAGCTTGTGGTTTATACGTCTTCTTCGACCGAGGTCCTTAGTCGACACTGGCTCTCAGTAAAGCGTTCTTTTCACAGCGACGCCCTTTATTACCGAAGTGCTCGCTTCTGACGAACAATATAACGCCATTTTGGCCGCCGTCATCACCTTTAACCTTCTTTGGTCCCACGGGAATCGCTGTCCAGCGTGGAATTATAGCTGGAGAAATTGTGGTATCGTTTAAGAAAGAGTTAAACATGCAAATATTACGTGTATAGCAATGTATTCAATTTGAACATTGGTGATTTTGTCGGCTTTTGTTGGCAAGACGCTAGAGCGCATGCGTATTTTAATTGCTCTCCGTCGCGATCGACGTCCCGTATGTTGTATCAAGCGGTGGAATGAGGAGGAGGGACGTTTTTTAACTTTTTCTCGTTTTCCCTCAAAATTCCTCCGTTTGTCCCTGGTACTTTACCCCTGCATTCCACGGTAAGGACATTTATCCACCTGTCTGTTGAACCATCTTCGTATATCTCCAACAACTTTCAGGTGGGGATATATTTGCTTCTTGAATATACTTTTACCTATTTAATATTTCAATTCCAATATTTTTATGCGATACTCCTCCACTTTCCTGGTGAAGCATAAGTAACCTCGCTCAACACACATTCCCTAGTAGTTGCGAGATATTATTCAGGGGTGGCGTGGTTTTCCTAGCCCAACACACGCAAGTACATTTAATTATTCGGGCTACACAATCGCTTATGACGTGAAGATCTTGATGAGCCATTTTAATAAATACTTAGGGAGCCGTTAACACGCCCCCACGTGATGTGCAGGCGTCCAGCTAGGCTTCGCGAACCTTTTCTTGTTGCGAGGCGTGAAGAAACGGAAAACGGAGCGCCTGTACGTTGAAGTTAGACAAGCGGGAGATGTCAGTATGGGTTGTGCACGCCCTGTTTAGGCTGAATCAGCGCAACACGGAAAGGCTTTCACGCGCCGACATCGCTCCTTGCTAGGGGGGCGTCGGGTCACCGCAGCACGAGAGCAATGTTCGCCCCGCTTGACAGGTCAACTGCGCTCCCACGACATGTCGCCGCCTGCAAATACTGTTTCTTCTTTTTCGACATTGCTCTGTCGTTGGCCTGCAACTTGAGATGTGTCCGACATGTATCCATGCAAGCATGCATATACGTATGTAATGCATGCAATGTGTATGTATACACACACATAAATGCATACAGTAACCCCTCGTTATAACAAACCCCTTTACTCGAAATATCGCTTTTTTTTTTAAATTCCTGCTGGTCCCAACCCAAACGCATCCATTTTTGGCCGCATTACTCGAAGTGCGCGAACAGGTTGACCAGCTTAGACCGAAGTGGAGAGCGGAGGCGTCGCCGAGCGGTGGCGACCCAGCGGCGAGTCAGGCTGTCATCGTGGCGGGGCAACACAAGCTGGTGTCTCCCCAGTGATTTTCACAAGCCACTCATGCTCGATTAGTGCTATTTGACTGTAAACAAACGGCCCAAATTCAATGTATGGTAGCTGAATTTTCTTCCTAGACATTGGTCAATGGCGTGGACGCGACGTTGTGTGAACACTCACACTCGAACCATAGAAATACAGTACCATCGACATCGCGACGCCGAAAAACTCTTGTTTTGCAAGCTTAAAGGCTTCACACATCGGGAAAAAATTCCCAGTGACGCGAAGAATCGGCATGTGCATTTCCTAATTCATAATTGTCTCAGCCACGGGAAGATCGACAACCTCAAGGAGCTCGCTTTACTGCAAACTATGGATCAGGATATCATTGAAACCACCCAGACGCGGTACCGCAAGGCTCTTATGCAGCGCGTGCGCACAGCGTATGACGCGAGTAAGAGGTACAACATTGATTTGCTCAATGCGATCCATTTTCTCAACTTTTCATGGAAGGAACTCGCACCTTCAAAGGTCGCCAACTGCTTTGCGCACGCCGGCTTTTTCCGCACGGTTGTCAGGGACCCTGGTGATGACCAGTGTAACGATGATCGGACTGGCAGCGATCTACACGAGGCTGTTCATAAAATTGCTGGCCAAGAGGTAGAAGGTGACTTCGAGACGTTTGCGTTGGCTGAGGCTGCAGCTCCCGAGGTCGCACCAGCGACGGATGCGGAGATAATTTATACTTGGTGGCCCCGACGAGGACGAAGAGCCACGTGAAGTGACAACTATGGTGCAGACGCGGGAGTTCCTACGCGTGCAGTGACATAAAGTTGAATGCATGGGCGCCGACCACTGCCTCACGCAGTGCTTGGTCAAATTGGAGCAGGGGTTGCTCGCGCCCGGCAAGAACATTAAACAGCCAAAACTCACCGCCATTTTTCCCCTGAACAGGAACTGTGCTTCACTAAATATATTTAGTTTCGGTTCGTCGCAATTGTGGCGCAATTAAAGATCCACTTTTTAGTTTTCTCGATTGGTCGCTTATATCGAAATACCGGTTATAACAACATTTTTCGCCGTCCCGTTGATTTCGTTATAACGAGGGTTTACTGTATATGCATTTATGTATGTGTATATGTGTGTGCACGTATATATCTATGTATGTATGTATGTATGTATGTATGTATGTATGTATGTATGTATGTATGTATGTATGTATGTATGTATGTATGTGTTAGTATGTATGTCTGTATGCATCTATTCGATTTATTGATTGTAGTGTATAATGCGCCGACGCAACGCTGGCGATGAGGCGCGCCACAGTGGAGGGCTCCGGATTAATTTTCAGCACCTGGGGATCTTTAAAGTGCGCCGAAAAGTCGTACACACGGGCGTTTTTGCTTTTCGCCTCCATCAGAAAAGGAATCCAACCCGCGATCTAGTGCTCAGCAGCGCAACGCCTTAGCCATTGAGCCACCGCGGCGGGTGTATGCATCTACTCATGCATGCATGTATGTGTGCATATAAGTATGTATGTATGTATGTATGTATGTATGTATGTATGTATGTATGTATGTATGTATGTATGTATGTATGTATGTATGTATGTATGTATGTATGTATGTATGTATGTGTGTGTAAGTATTTGTTGTGTGTATGTATGAATGCATGCATGTGTGTGTTTATTTAGTTATCTATGTATTTATGTGTTCATGTATGCATGCACGTATGAATGTGCGTACGTATGGGCACATGCATGCGCGCGCATCTATGTATGCATGCATCTGTATACATACAGTCAAGGACAAATGAAACGTGATGGTGAAAATATTATTATTATTTATTATTTATTATTTATTTATGTATGAACAAAAACACACAATGAACCCGAACACACAAATAGCTCGGTTTATTCCCGTGCAGGTCCAATTGACGCGTGTATTTATTACAGAGTCAAGATTTGGAAATCTGGCTCCCCAAATATACCAATAGCAAGCCATTATTTAGCTTACAGGAACAGGATTTTTCAATTTTGGGTGTTCTCGTTCATATTTTCGTGTTCCCATTTCATTTGTGCATGACTATACGTATGTGCGCATGCGCGGGGGCATGCATGTATGCATATTTGCATTTGCGTATGTACGTATCTGCATATGCAACCATGCACGTATGTTTGCATGTGTGTGTGTGTGTGTGTGTGTGTGTGTGTGTATGATGCACGCATGCTCGTACGTTTGTGCATACGCCCGCATGTACGGATGCATGCATGCATGTATGTATGTAAGTACGCCAGTGCAGGGGATACTAATGAACACGAACGGAGTGCACGGCCTTCGATCCACTCATGCGCAGGTTTGTCAGGTGTTGGAGAATACGGCCTACCACTGCCAAATCAAACTACTGCTCAGCGAAGTGAGGCTTAGCTGCAGCTCTGACACCGTTGCTACGCTTAACGAACTTCGGCCTACAGCATGCATTACTCCAAACGTGTTCTTTACTGACACAAGTTTAAGTTGTATTTGAGGTAGGAGAAAAAAACAACCATACCCTTGCGCTCCACTTCACATCCCCCTTGTACATAAAGTGGCATCAGCATGGCAGCATGCATGTGCGGCTCTTATCAATAACGACAAGCCAGTCCTGTCTAGAACAGCATACAAAACGGACGCTTTCAGACGCGAAAGGTTGGGCCCACAAGTTGCTTATTTCTCAGCTGCTCCATGCTGTTGACCAACGCAACAAAAGGCATATATAATGAGGTTTAACACGCTGACACTTCACAGGCGATTCTGACCACCTGGAGTTCTTATACGTGCACCCAAATCTCGTACAAACGGGCGTTCTGGACACGAAAACCGAGCTACCGCTCAGCAAACGTGGCTCAACCGTGTTCAACCACAATTGATCTAGTTTTTTTTATTTTCACATTTAACGCAACTGCAAACAAACAAAACGATACGTACCACTTGCCAGCGTTTTTAGGCCTATTATAGCTCTCTGGCACTTGCTAAGCAATTGGTCGGAAGTCTCTACTGCATAAAACCAGTGTGCGTATGGCAGCGATGAGACTCGCTGCGGTGTCGTGCGGGTGACCTTAGCAAGGCGTCAACAGGGACTTCGTTTTAAGGCATTCTGCGTCGCCGAACAGCGATATAGACACTTTATTCCATCTTCTCCCTGATCAGCAACAAACTGCTGACTTACTTGTGAGATACATTGCATCCGAAAAAAAAATATACTTCTTTGTGAACGGAAATCTGGTGCGGTTCTCGTGGGCAACGGTCATCAAAACTTTTACACAAATCTCTTAGATTTATCGTGGGGTTCTGGCCTAAAACGTAATCAGTGTGTGCCATAGTATTGCGGCGCTGGGAGAGTAGTGGCGCCAATCTTTCAAGTCGCGCTGGGAAACACCCCACGCAATGAATAACTTTCTGTTCTTCCCTTTGCCCCGAACTTGTGAATTCCATTATTTATTTTACATTTGCTTTAAAAAACAAGGATAAGGCCTCCCTATGGACCTCTTTTAAATATACATGACCAGCTAGACTAAGGCGTTTATGGGAGCGAAATACGTGCGCATACGTTACGCAAATATGCGCATGGTTAATGAGAGGAGAGTTCGGACTTGACCTAAAAATGCGTTTAGAATAAACAGGATCTTCTAAAAAGGGGAAGAGAAGATGACGGCAAGAGAACAGCGGCAAACTTTTACCTCCCTCAATTTGGTTCGCGCTGAAGACTAAGTCACTTACAGCTTAGTTGACTCCCTTAAGGCCTCTATGCATTTTGCTTGTCTAAAGTCTTCCACGAAGAAGAGGGTTGCATAAATTTGTGGCCCTACAGAGGCGGGAAAGTTAGAGAAAGAGAGAAAGAGAAAGGCAATCATTTCCTCGCCTCTTTATCGCCCAGTGGTAGTCGTAAATCTGTCGTTTATTACGCACGTCAGACAACTTCGGTATAAGCGACCAAGTTAGTGGGAAATGGGAAAAAAGAAGAAAAGTTGTAGCAAAATGGCCGACGAAGTTAGGTGGTTGGAGGGCCATTACAGTGCATGCATAAATCAGTCACTGTTCAAAACGAGCAACCCCCTCTCTTCTATTCCCGACAACAACAGCCCTAGTGCGATTCTCGGGCCGCACCTCGCGAGAAGTGAATTTAGGTGCGCTTTTCGACTGAACTGCCTCCGGGCGATTTGTATCCATTAGGAGGTGAAGGGAGAGAAGGGGCAGGGGAATCTCATCTTCCTCCCCAAATTAGATTCTCCGAGCAGCCATTGTTACTTTATGGCTTAAGCCTCCTCACCCTCGCCCTCTTCCCGCTCTTTTTCCATCCAACTCTGATCTCCCCATCGCAACGGGAACAATGGCAGTTGGTGGTGCGTGGTAGCAATTTGTCACGATTATGCCACCGCAGAGCCACCGTTTGCGCCTCGCATTGCGCGAGCCACCGTGGCGTCGACGGGAGAAGACATGAACCAGGGTCCCGCATCTTTCTTTACACCGGTGACGGGGCTGCCGCTTTTTTTCCTAGAAGGCCATTCTCGCTTTCCACGACCAATGTTTTACTCCCAATCGGACAATTTTTGGAGTCGCAGCTTTCGTTGATTTGTAGGAAGGAGCCGTGGGCTGAGTAGATGGATGCGGTTGCGTAGGCCCTTCCGGAACTTCAATCGGCAAAGACATGTGACCACCCAGGCACGCACTCATGTTCGATTTCGAGCCACACTCACCCGTATGATTTGGGCTTGTGATCTACAGCCACGAACTCAACTAGTACACTTATTCGTTACCAGTGCGGAGCAGCGGGAGGCCATTTAGCTTAGCTCGACACCGAAATCCAGATCAAGGTCGTTCAACTGGCCGAAGATGCCCCTGGCGCCCAAGTGCTGCAGGCCGCCATCTGAGAAGGAGGAATGCAGGAAGGCTCCCACTTCCCCTTCCCCCTTTCACCCAGTTTTGGGCAAAATAAAGCTACTATTATTATTACCATCATCATCTGATGTGGCGCGTGGCAACACTGACGCTCAAGGCCACGCAAGGCTGATGATGGTAGGTGGTGTGTGCCTATGATAGTAGCACTGAAGGCGCATGATGTTGACACCTTTACAATATCACTGCTTCGGTTAATCATTAAAATAGGCTGGGCGGACCCGCCATTGCGCTCTGTGTGCTCTGTGAGAGAAGACATACGGCATGTCTTGTGTTACTGCCCGCAGCATACAACTCAACGCGAAACAGAAACAACTCTTGGGCGACTGCTACGCCGAAACTCTTTAGAGCTGCATCCCTTCCTTGGTCCGTGGCAAAACCACGCTGACGCGGCGCGAGGGACAATGGCTATCTTAACTTTTTTTGTCTGACTCGGGATTAATCGAGGTTCCTTAACCTTGGGATCCTCAGATTTTTTTCTCCTAGTGTTGTAATTTTTTTTCTACGTTCTTAACTGATTTTATTTTCTGCTCCCTTTAATTCATTGTTGCTGCGTACTTCTGCCCCTTTTCTTTTATTCGCCTCACTGTGCTTACCCCAATCTGAAGTAGCAAGCCCCCCGCCGTTTGTGGGGCTTACGTCTTCAGTATTCATTAAAGCTTTCTCTCTCTCTCTCTCTCTCTCTCTCTCTCTCTCTCTCTCTCTCTCTCTCTCTCTCTCTCTCTCTCTCTCTCTCTCTCTCTCTCTCTCTCTCTCTCTCTCTCTCTCTCTCTCTCTCTCTCTCTCTCTATCTCTACAATCGGTTGGTTGTATTTGACGAGAAAAGTCGAATGAACTGCTCGCTTTAGTTGGCGGAAGAGAATAACTCGGGTTTGGTCTCCTGTTTTGCAACTTCTTGCTTGACGCCTCCCACTGGGCGGGTGCCCTAATAACGTGACTCCGACCAATAAATTATATTCATCATCATTATCATCGGACCTTGTACTACCATAAGTGGACATATGGGATGAGCCAAATGTATATGTTTGTTGGGATGCATGCTTTATGCAGGAGCGAGAGGGTGTGGGCGAAGACGTGTAATTAGAAAAGGGAGTGAGAATTAAAGCAATTGAAATCAGAACTTCATACACCTAAGTGCCGAGCTAAAGGAAGCATGCAACCTCATACTATCTTTAATCAGCAACTTGAATTCTATCGAAGAATAGAAACATTGAAGCTAGCAGTCACCGAGAACTTTCTGCCTTAGAACTGCGCAGCCCCTTATCCCATTTTCTCAACCCAATATCACAAACTCACAAGTGTAGTGGCTGCAACAGACCATTAAAGGGTGCCGAGAATATAAAACCGCTGTTCAAGCACAGAGAACCGCTCCACAAAACCACGCTAGAAATGCTCACATATTGATGCAAGTTTAATCAGGGTACCAATATCATAAGAGATGCATAGTTTTGCGTCCTTTTGAGCTCCATATTCACGAGAATATTGGTTGGCTATAAACACAGGTAAGCCTAACAGCCATGTAAGCGTGAAAAAATAAAGCATCACTCGAATACTGAGAACCACTGAGGCCAGGTTCTGTGACGACCACGGGCGGACCTTTTTCTACCAGCGCCATAAGCGAATCTTAATTGTTTGATGCCAGTTATGGGGAGTTTTTCGTAGTTTTGGACTAAACTTTGTGGGCAAAATATGAACCTATACTCGAACAAATATTGTGTTTCTGCATGAAAATGCACGTGTGTACGCGAGTGATTGTGCCTGTGTTTCCGAAGTGCCCGCTTCTTTCTCAAAGATGAATGGCCGCGGTTTTTAGCACATGGAACACAAATGGACGACGATTAAATTCCAATTAGGCGAAAAGTGTGAGCTGAGATTGAATAAGTGATCCGTATAAACGACGAACGGACACCTTACGGCGGGACACGTAGTCAGGGTAGACACTGAAACCGAGCGTAAGCGGTGTGGAAACAAAAATCGCTCTAAAAGAACAGATCAGATGGGCAGGCGGAATCAGGGTATGTAGGAGGCTGCTGCATACATGGCTGCACTGGTCTTCTAAATATTTTTGACAGGAATAAAGCTTAAGCTGTACCCGTTCTTAAGCTCGCGTGTTCCTTCTACGGCGCGGTAGTTCTATGTAAAGACGTTTCTGCTGAAGTATATAATTTAGTGCCACTCAGGAGAATTCATAAGAAAAGGGAAACATGAAATTTCCATTTAGCTCAAATCGCTCTTTCAGATCACTCAATTCTTGTAATCCCCCACCCCATTGTGCGAAGATATTAAAGAACAGCCAGTGTCCTGTGGTTGCTTTTCACGCTGCGTCCAACACATACAGCTAGCTGTCTGGAGCAGTTCTAGCGTCGGCTTTCGTAGCGCAAATGAATGTTCGACGACGCTGCTAACGATATCCGATGCAGCACAGGCCTACCTAGCGTGCAGAAGCATCGTGTGCTGAAGACCAGACAGAGCGCTGCTTAGCGTACTTAGGGACGGCTCGTATCCGCAGGCGATGCACTAATTGGGCAAATACTGCGAGACAAGGCAGTAGGTGAAGCCAAGAGGACGAATTTCCCCCTTCCATTTCATCAGTTAAAGCTAAGCCACAAAGCAGTATCCTTTTCATAGCTGGATGTTCAATACTTGATTTCGTTTCAACACTTCAACTCATAATTCCAAGACCTACGTAGCTTTGGTAGGCCTTACTTTTTCCGATTTCAAAAACAAAACAAACGACACCATCATCATCATTCAGCTCACTTTTAAACGCGGCCGTCAGAGCACTTGGAAAATAAATCTACGCATAAATAATGACTTGAGCGCTAATAATCAAATCACTCAATGAAGATTTTTAATCCGTTCTGCACTGGTGTTATCATTTGACGACAGCACACAAAATATCCTATAGCACCTTAGGAACAAAACGAAAACTGCTAGTTTTTTGGTCGAAGGTTCTTCACGCATGCCCCTTGCGATCGACATCACCAGTGTTCTGATTTCTCGGGACTGAACGATATGATAAAGAAAAAGAGTGTCGAGTAGACACAGGGTATGACGACGGGGTGGATAGGAAAACTGAAATCCCAGTTTGTCAAGATGTCTACAGGTTTTTAAATCCTTGTAGTACCAGCTGTATTTTTCTATAAGCTCACAGCGTCATAGCTTTTCAGGCAAAAATGAAAATTGGCATTTTACCTGCATTAAATTCCTAATTAATTTTTGGGCCTGGAATAATAAATACTTGCACTATCAACGTAATTTCTTACTTCTACTCTCCTAATGTGCAAAACGGTGCAAAATATGCAAAAAAAACAATTTTCGCACAAAATAAAATTCTAGGTCTGAAAGGGTTACTTCTGTACTGGCTCACTTGAGGTCTCTATCTCGCGCAACTTCAAACCACATATAATACACAGCCATGCGAGTTATCCTCCCTTTGCACAACAGCCCCGTCATCGACAACAACAAAAAAAAAAAAACGCAAGCCGGAGTTTCCTCAACCGGCTTTTCTCTCATGTACCCTTTTGGAACTTCAAAGCTTTCTAACTATTAAAAGACGAGGAGAAAAAGTTACGACCACTGATCCCTCATCGCGGCAAGCGAACTATTTTCTCGGATGTCAGAAGCCCGGTTGACCACTCCGCATTGCACCACCAGCGTTGGTTCCGTTCGCGCTTTGCGTTATGCCGTCCGTCGGTGCAATGACTCTTGACTCTGCATCTACGTTAAAAGTAACGTCGCCAGCTTGATGTCAAGCAACGATGCCATTTTTCACTCGAACCGCTTTCGTGCGTCAGAGGTTATGTACAGCCACATAGTGTCGACTCAATTGACGCCAACGCAGCAATTCTTTTTCCAGCCGGTCGTGTTTTTTTCTGTTTTGTCTTCTCCCTAGATGCCTTTCTTTCCCCATGCTTACAGCTGCACCTCCCTCCCCCCCTCCTCGCAAAAAAAAGTTATCCTAGCACAAAATATCGCAGAAGCACTCACTTAGTCGCCAGTGTAAACTAACAGGAAGTGAAACATTGCGACTCCCGATGCTAGATAAAGCCTACCAATACACAAAGAAAGATAGCATAAGCACGGCAAGAGTTCACTGGCTGTAGCAAGAAAAAGAAAACCCATCTCCAAAATCCGGATAAGCCGCCTATCTAGAGACCGCGAAGTTGCCCTGCGCCACAGCCCAGAAAACCAACGGTACAAAATTGTAGGTGTGGGCAGAATTGAAAACTGAAAAAAAAAACAGCCCATGAAGTATGTATGAAGGAGTCGAATAGCTAGCTGTGTTGCCCAGCAACGTATGCAGCACGGATCAAAATACACCACCATCTGTGGGAAAATGCCTGCGCCACTACCGGCCTTTGAGCGCTCCGCGCGTCTACTGTTGCAACTTTTTTTTTTTTCTCGGAGGAGGAGATACCGTACAATGCCCATAAAGAAACGAAGTCTGCTGTGTAGAGGAGGAAAACAGCGCGATCGAGCCGCTGCCTGTCAAGAAGAAGAGGTCATCGCTTCAAAAGTGTTTTTCCCGGGACTTGCTATGCAAAACGGCTGAAAGGCTCGACTCGAATAAATAAACACCCAAAGTTATAAGATATCTACGAAACATAAACCCGAGTCCTAACAATCTCGAGTTTGAGCAGTCAAGCCGTGGCTTCGTTGACGACGTTCTAGCTGTAGGGAAGAGGTTGGAACGATCAGTGTATTCTCGACCACTCAACGTCACAACGTCCCCCAAACGCGTTCCGAACACAGGGGAAAACACATGCAGGCCGTAACGCCCTGCGCTGAAAAACAACCTTCTACGCGTGCGCATGGGAAGCTCATACAACAAAATGCATGTAACCCGCTCTTGCTGTCTCTGTGAGGAGAGGGCCGAGGGGTGAGAGTGAACGATAGTATGGAGGGGACATGTGAAGTGCAAAATTAATCTGCCGCTTCTCGGAAGCTAGACAGTTGCTTTTGAAGGAGCTAACTGAGCGTATGGGGTTGAACCTATTGGTTCCACTTATCTTATCCATTAAGGCAACCAATTTGGGGTACGCCAACAGGAACAGAAAATAACTGCATTCAAGCCTACGTTTCTGCTACACGCCGGCTGAATTGCTAAAAAGAACACATAACTAATTTGTAATTGTGGTTTTAATCATAGCGAACTTTTGTTTCACGGCGTCATTTTTTTTCTAGAAATAAATTAGTATCTTCAAGTACTATCGAAGTACAATCAGTGAATTAGCCCTGGCCAATCCCTCCTTGTGGGCAAGTTCCGAGAACATTTTAGGCATCATCATCCCCACTAATTAATAAATTAATCCGCGGAGCATCCAATACTGCACGCCTCATAGCCGAAGTGTAGCTTCGGCATGTTTAACAGCAGAATAGGAATTTTTGTAACGCAAGGAAAAACTCCGAAGTGCTCCATGGGTGAGTGTCTGTGAGTGTCTGGGAAGAGTTAAAGGAATGAAATGCCGCTTTGTCATCACTAACAAAATTCTTCAAACAGCCAAATGACCCTCTGCCTTACAAATTCTTACTGCTTTCCAGTAGGACTCTGACAACCTCGAAAACGAGATCCCAGAATCCCTTTTCCCTCATGCCAAATTCGCCGCCCGCCCCCATGGAAACGCCCAAGCTCAAATCCCTGAATTCAGAACTATGGGCCCATATAGGCTGGGAGAACATTATGACGCGGTTATACAGGGCAAAGGAGATTAAGCTCCGGGACATGACGATGTCGCTTGAAGGATGTTACTAAACCTGCCGGAACAAAATTAGGCACATCTGCTAAAACCATAAACGAGCAGTGGGCACATGGAATTGTTTTCAATCACACGTGCCTTCAATTATCAGTCCGGTACCTAACAAGAGTCGCCAATATCATCCGTTTAAATTCAATTCCTTATTTGTTTTGTTTAGAAAACGGAATCGCGTAGAAACGTTTTACAACGTTTTTGCCTTTCAAGATAGCGCCAACACCTTTCCAAAGTCCTGGTATATAATAACCTAGAAAAGCGGGAAACACCAATCCATATAATATCTCTTCAAAAAAAAAAAAAAAAAAACACGTCCGAGATTTTCAGGTTCACATAATAAACAAAAAAAGACACCCGAATTTAAAGCACAAAATGAAACCCCAGACTCGAATAATTACTTCCATTTCTGCTATGGTACGATGAACCCAGGCTCAACCTGTTTGAATGTTGGCCCACATCTGCGGGAGTTTGGGATAAGTTCACTCTTTGTATGTTGCATTCATCGAAAGGAAACATTGCCTTCGCCTACACATTTGTCATATGTTGATGCGAACAGACATTTCGGTAATCGGGCACACATGCCCGCATCGTCTTGGCTGCAAATAACCCGGAACAAAGTGGACCCAATTACAGTGTATTTATTCCGAAGCCACCGCTTTCAACTTGTCCGGCCTTCGCGTCTAGCCTCTGCGATGCTCTGACGCACCATTGATTCTATTTTCGCTTTGTTTAATTCTTTCCAAGGAAGATGCACGCACAAAACGTGCGGGCATGTGTGTGTTTGTGTGTGTGTGTGTGTGAAACGAGGTAATCAGTATGCATGGGTTGTCGAGGCGTGACCGGTCAGGCGCAACTTTCGCGGCGCTTCAGGCCGAGTGGCTTAATGTGCCGAAACTGCGCTTTCGTCGTCGGCCATGCACCAGTGTCACACTGATCATTTTTCAACCCTTTGACCCGTTTTTCACGCATTTTTGGACCGGCAAAGATAACCTCCTTTTGAAAAGAAAATAAAGAAGAAAGACAGTTTCTGTAATTCTATAAAACTATTACTACCCGCCAGCTTTCTCACTCAAAGGGCTGCGCGCTCTGTAACTTCGTTTTATAAATGTTGCTGAAAAATGGCATTTTGCATAGACCAAAGTTCCATCTTGGATATTACATCTCTAAGCAGTTTTAGGAAAATCTATTCTAAATAGTTCTTTTTCTGGAATTCTCTGCCGAACGTTGCTGCCTTTAGATTTAAAACTGATAGTGTCCAAGGATGTGAGACTTGGTAGAGCGACGTGCTAAACTTGAAAGTACGCCCAAAGGAAGCACTCGTCATGCGTTTTAGCTGTGCGGCAACACTTTGCATTCACGTAATACCCACAGAACTTATATAGATAGGTTGCCGCGTTTAACGCGCCGACACAACGCAGGTGATGAGGCGCGCCGCAGTGGAGGGCTCCGGATTAATTTTGACCACCTGGGGATATTTAACGCACGCCGAAATCGCGTACACACGGGCGTTTTTGCTTTTCGCCTCCATCAGAAAAGCGGCCGCCGCGGCCGGGAATCGAACCCGCGTCCTCGTTCTCAGCAGCACAACGCCTTAGCCAGTGAGCCGCAGCGGCGAATACCTAGAGAACTTCCCGGGTAATCGCACCGGAAAGTGTCACTGAACGTGAAGCAGCACCTGGCGACGGTCGCGAGTGTGGCGGCCACATTCAATAACTCTCGCGCCAACAAAGCCAACGTATGGCTTTCAATTCAAATTGCGGCTTTACGCTTTCAAGCTAGAGCTAGCTGGCCTCAACTGCCGCGACTCAAAGCATTCAAACCCACAACGTCGTGGTCAGTCTGCAGCAGAAAGCCTTGGGCCCTGTCGTTACAACGGGTACAAAGTTACAATGTCACCAATCCCCCCTCCCGCTAAAAAAAGATTCGAGCTCTATCTACCCCTGGTTGGGGAAGTGGCAATGCTTCAGCCGACCACAGTGCAATGGCTGACCTCCGCTTGAGACACCGTCCATCTTGACAAAAAAATGTCCCTAAAGATTATAATGACAGCCACATGGCTCTCTGTGACTGAAGATCACGTTTTGAATGGAGGTGATGCGGGAAGTAAGTTAACCTGCACTGGTAATTGAAGCTCCGTTAACATAGATATATCGATCTCAGGGGCATCATTTGTCTATTGATGCTGGAAATGCGAAATAAAGGAGTACGACTAACACCCCATCGTACAGTTTCGTGCATATCTGGCAGAAAACAACGAACACCTCACTTTTCCTTCCTGCCTGCCTTTTGCTCTTCCGGGGCTATCCGCTTCGCCTTCGTACTTTCCTACTTCACCTGTCTACTGCTCAGCCTACACTCGAGAATGGTACACCCCGGTAAATGTATGTTCTCTCATAAAAGGCACTCCTCGCAATTTACATCTCTGACCAAACAAAAGTACAAAATGAGCCCCTCCACTTTCGGTAGTACCGTATACGACCTGTCTACGTGATCCCACTGATCGGACCAGCCTGCGCCACACGCTATTCTTGATTTTCCGCATTCTCCGCTGAGAAACCACGCAGGTGGAAGAGGAGAAGCAGGAGCAAGAAACAGGGGAAGATGCTGCGCTCACCACTTCTAACTCCCCCCACGTTCACCATCCAGTCCTGTCGCATTGCAGGGAACCTTCAAGGCTGGCGAGAATTGCGGAGTTTCATGAGCGTCGACGGTATAAATCAGCCAGACCGTGTACGGTGGAAGTCGGCGGACCACAAGCGACGAACCGCACGAAACAGCATAGGCTGTCCGTATAACTGTTGTGGCTGTTTTTGTCTTATCGGTACTAACTGTACCCACAGCATGTAAACAAAAAAATTCAGGGAAGCTTGCACTCACGCGCAAGACTTGAATGGCGGAGCTGTTGTAGGTGAGCATTGCCGGACACGTAGCTACGTTTCAGTATCATTGCTTATTTGCATGGGTGCGGTGCTGGTAGTCGTCATCATATGCATCGAAGAGGACGTCGACATCCTTGCGGCGAGTAGCGGATGCAAAGTCATCCTCAGCATTGTAGGCTTTCTCAAGCTCTTCATTGCCGACTCGAGGCAGCAGTGGCGGGATCTGCAAGTCTTCTTGGGAAGGATTGGCACACTCGTAGCCATGTCTACAATTGTCCGTAATGGCTTCTAGAAAATGCAGCGGCCCCAGTGACCTCTTCAAAGCAGCGTGTCTCTTCGTCTTTAGTATTAGCGCTTAAGATTTTTTTTACACGCGGGGTTGGCCTTGACAACAGCGCTGAAGTTTTTCTTTTTCGCTTGCCAGAGCCACTGCGCGAGCCGGGGTCTCGGCGGTCGTCGCGACGCACGCGCTCACTAGCGCCCGCCTTTTCTCGCTCCCCGGGGCTTTTGCCATTAATTTTCCTGCGCGTGCCCGGGACGCTCGGCGGTCGCTGCAAGGCACGCGCTCACGAGCGCTCTGCATTTTCTTTGTATTTTTCTTCCTGCGACGGCGATCTTACGGCTTGCAAAACTGCTCTGCAGTTAAAAAACGCGGTTCTTGTAAGTACCCATAAACGCCGCCCAAGCGGACCTTGACAATGCACAAAGCGTGTGTCAGCATAGAGAGAAAAAAAGCGCAGTTCACGAAGGGTGGCTCTCGACAATGCGTTGTACGTTCCGTAGGAGAGGTTACCTCAATTAAGCCCACAAATCAACCTGCTCAGATCGTGCCTAACAGACGCATCCCGTACGAATAAGGGCGATAAAGCAGGAGTCGGTAAAAAAAGCGTTCTGAAAAGAGTCATTGCAAAATAAAAACTAGTGTTGCACGGTTAGATTGCAGTGCCATCAAGCACACACAAAAAAAAAAGCAGCACGCTCGAGGAGAGTACGCGAACTTAGATCACGAACCGAAACACAAAAATAAGTAGTGAAACACAACCGGCATCCGAGAGGAAAGCCGGTCTAGAAGGCTTTACTCACGTTGTCGGCCTAATTTCATTAGCCAGGCCGCCCAAATTAACCGATCCTAAATGCGGACAGTCGAAATCACTTTCTTTCTCTTCTTTTCTCACGCGTCGTTAGAAAGTTCTCATCTTACACGAGCTCAAAATTTTTTCCCGTCGTCGAACCGCTGCCCATACATTGCTTCCAATTCTTTCGGCGACGTTCTTCTTTTTCTCTTTGTCGCCGTTACAGTCACCCTACTCCGCACTGAAGTGTTCCCTCCCATACAACTGCATAAAAAGTATCGATTCATTACTTAATTAAAAGCATACAGAGCCTGGCACCCTTCCACCACGATTTCCGCCTTCAAAAGTATCTGGGTGAAGAACCCTTTACCTTGTGTGCGTCAGATGTTTTCGAAGACTGCTATGGTTTCGTAACAGATGGTCGCAGAGGGGTGAGAAACATACGGAAAGATGTGATTAAGTGCGTTCTTTTTAGTTCCGTGGGAAATGGTTTAGCAGTTGGCGTTCGATTTCAACTCGATATAAAGTTTAAAGGGTGATGAAGAAATATACAGGTTTGTTTTATTCGAAAGATTTGGCATTTTATAGGGCCCGGCACTTCTCCGGCAGCAAGCGACGCCTTATGCACTGAGAAATAAAACAATTCATGCCCAAATTTTGATTCTCCCGCGGCTTTGTGTTTCCCGTGACGTCTACGATGACGTATCCAATGTAGGTCCTGAAGAGCACGCAAGTATTCATACTAGGGCTGCAGCGAACGAGGAAATGCCTTGTTTACCGTCAGTCCTCCTAGATGGCGCCACGATACCGGTCAGGACCACTCTCCACACTCGCTTTGTTTTTTACCGCATTTGTACCTGGCTAATTTTTTGTTATGGTTGATAGTAATCGTTTTGGGAAACATTGGATATGCTCGACAAACAGAGTCACAGAAGGCAGTGTCGCTTATGCCACTTGGCCAGTGTATGCTCAACACGCCGTACGGCTGTGCAGCTATAATCGGCATAGTGCGCTCAGTCCGCACTGGTGCTTCTACGTGTACGCGTGCGTTCGTAACTTGCATCGTTTACCACCCCATTCTTACTGCTATGAAAAGAAATGCATTAAATTTAAGAGCAAATAGCTCGTTCTGCAAGCTTTTGAGCCCTGCCTAAGTTGCGATAGATCTGGCCGGCCTCCGCCAACTCCAAAGCTCCCCATAATAGTCATAGGTTCTAGTGACGGAAACGAGATAGTGGGTGACATGCCCATTTTTAATTTTCCTCGTTATATGGCGTATTTTAGAATGTTTCCGTTAAACATGCTGCCAGCGTTATTTTAATGAAGAAATCTTTACAATGAACGATGCTTGCAGTTTCTCTTCATAGCCCCTTTAAAGACAACGTGTCAGGCACCGCCTACGACACAGTGGATCGATATAAATAGGGTAAAGCATGGCGGCTTGCCGTCGTTGTGGCTAGACGTCCGGTCCTTAAAATGTATTTCACACTCCAATCCACGTATTTCTCTCTCTCTCTCTCTCTCTCTCTCTCTCTCTCTCTCTCTCTCTCTCTCTCTCTCTCTCTCTCTCTCTCTCTCTCTCTCTCTCTCTCTCTCTCTTTCTCTCTCTCTCACTCACTCACTCATTCACTCACTCACTCCCTCACGCACTCACTAACGCACTCGTTCACTCACTCGCTCACTTGCTCACTCGCTCGAGAAACCACGGTTAAGTGGTGTCTCAGGCTTTGTGTTTCGCGTACAGGGTCTGGTGAAGCCTAAAAACAATTGGCGTGTGAGCGAGGCTTTCCACACGTTGAAGGGACACTGACTGGTATTAAGCTTTTATTTTTGACTACTGGCAGTTAACCTCGTGTCATCTGATCTGTTAGTTTAGCATAAGTTGAAAGGCTTAGATAGTCTGTAAATCACCCGCGCTACCTTAGTAGGCGTCTTGCAAACTACCACAGTGAGGTAACATTGATTTACCTGTGCTTAAACGTTACCACGGTCTTCAATATTTTGTATTGCTACACAATCACTATCGCCAGCCTGCGCTGCCGCAGCAGCCGTACAGGCCGCTTGCTGATTCCTACTGAAGTACGAAGCGCGAACCGGAAAACTATCAACCACCCTGAACATATGTGTTCCAATGCGTGTGTCGGAAAAGCCAAGGTAGCAATCGTTGAGGAGGAGAGCGCAAAAGAAACAGCCCTATCGAGTTCACATCCTATAACCGCCAATGAGAAAGTTGCACATTCCGCTGGGTCTGGTCTGGCTGGCTTAGGCGGGCATTACCTTGATCCTGTTAGGGTGAACACGGGAGCGCGTGTCATTCCGTGCGCGGGAGCCGCCTGTAGGCGTTCCGGGTAACTTTGCACGCATGCGCAGTTCATTTGCAACGAGGCTACGTGATGCGCGTTCGACTGACACGCGCTCCCGTGTTCATCCTAACTGTGATCAAGTAGTACCTTGCCACATAAGGTAACGTTTGTGGTTTATATTGTGCGCTCTGCAACTGCGCCACAATCGTGTAAGCATTCTTGACAACGGGCGCTTTCTTTCGAGCTTTTTGATTTTCCATCAATTAATTAGTTTCGGAAAAGAATTATAACTCTCCCGAAAGGACTGGACTTTAAAAGTATTCGGGATTTGTTTATAACGATCCCATGCGGTATTAGAGATGCGCAAATGATTCTCCCACTATTAGGAAGATAGCCATGCAGGGATGCACCATCCATTCGAAATGATTGACAGCGTGTATAAAGGGATAAATTACGTCCTATTAGTAGAAGAAGTCACAAAAACCAGCTTAAAAGGGAAATGTACGGGCCACTTGAAACTGGCGTGCACTTAGACATTTCCAAAAAGTGTGGCTTAGGACCTGCGTTCGGAAGCATTAGCCGTTGGCTTAAAGCAGCACACGAAGAAATCTATAATACGTATAAAGAGCCCCGCACAGAGGAAAACACTTCTGCCCGAATTATACGGCATCCTGCCACTAAAGCGTTGCTTCCTTAGGGGCATAGCACCAATTCTATGCGGTCAGAAAACAAGTTCAGTGAGACCTCGCATAACACCACCCTCGGCGCAGAAAACTGGCTTTGTTATGAACGATACCTCGATAAAGAAGAGACAATTTCGTCTCTATTCACCGCATTAAGGGGCCATGAAACACTTCTAGGAAATCGAGATATCTGTTGCATTCATTTCGTTCTGATTAGCGTAAACTGTACATCTAGTCTTGGACGAGGATGCGACATCTTGCGGCGACAGGCCTCCGCGTAGACGACCCGCCGTACACAGGGGCCCCGTAACCGCTCCCTTCTAGACTGCGTTCGAGAAGCGAACCTTTTCTTCATGTCCATCTGATCCTCTCTCCTCATTGCAATCTCATCATACCCCTGCATTAACGTCCCGCGGCAAAATAAACATTAAAAACCACCCTTTTGACCCGTAATTGTAACCTCAAATTAGTCTATGATCCATAGTAACGAAACCTACGTGGTTATAAACTCTCGCTGTAGCATCCTCCCCAACACCGCGTAAAGACTATTTGAGCTGCAGCCCATGCCGATGTGCCTGGCGACGGTGCTACCCACTAGCATGCCAGAGATCTGACACACCGGACTATTCAAGAGTTCAGCGAGCAGTGGCATTTCTGTCACCTCTTGTTCTTTAAAAAAGTCACTTTGCAACACCGCCTGGAGTGGTCAATATACTCCCCTCCGCACAAAAACCTGCCATACAAGAACGCCACTTTCCAGACATCCAAACCAACACATTTTTTCTCCAACTAGTGCCCGCATTCTCTAACCCCCCTCCCCTGTACTCCTTGCAATTCCACTTCCGCCAGGCCTCGTGCACACTATACCTTATTATGTGGGGTTGTGATAAAAACCCCAACCTGCCCCCTCTACCCTTCCCGTCCCATGAGCACTGGCACAGAGCACTGCTCAGCTCGGACCCTCAAGGTCAGCTGTGGCTGGTGAAGATAGTCCAAGGAGACGGAGGGTCTCAAGGAGTAATGAGGACTCTCCCCCAAACTAACTGCACCATAGGGACGTTTATTCCTCCTCCACTCCTAGGGGGCCCAAAAACCAACTAGCGATAATTGTTCTTCCAACCCAAGCGCAAGCAACTGTCTGGGGGTCAGCGTACCCCGCTAACATGCACCGAGTTCGAGCAACAGTGCGTGGCCACTTTGCGGGGCGGGAAAAGCGGCATCGATTGGCCGAGAGATGCTCGCAGTGGTCTCCCGCCGCTCGGAAGGAGGGCGCTGCTGTCGCTTCAGTTTACGCTGACCCCGTGGGACAGCTCCGGCTGACGACCACGGGATCAAGCGGTGCCTCATCGCGGACAGGGGGGAAAGGGGGGGGGGGGGGGGGGTTGCGGGAAAAAAACCCAACAAAGTCGGAGGAAAGATAGCGTCGCTGCACCCTTTCCGGTAAACACAAGGGAAAGAAAAATCGCAGCACGGCTTGGACAGAGCCCAGAGTTCTGCCGGCGGATGGCTCACTGCATAAATAAACGATCTGTCTCTCGAAGCAGTGTGTCCAACCTTGGGGGTTGAAAAGAGATAGAAAAAAAAAAAACTAGCTGTCCTTTTTCTCAGAAAGCACTCCGGTGCACGAATTGAGGACCGGAACCAACGTCCGCTAGTTTACTCGTGGATTCTACGAGGTGTAAGCGGCAATACTTAAGTAAAAGAGAGGACTACCGTATCGCCCTTTCTGCACCTCGGTTAGTCGATCAGTTTAGTGGAAGATCCCTGAGTGTATCACAAAGTTTAAACGCCAGCTCACCAAGTGTGTTTTTATCGTGAAGGAAGGAAGGAGCATAACGCAAGTCCTTTATAAATCAAACGCAGTCAACGTAGCTTATGTGGAAATTCTCTGAAGACAACCGTGAGTGGGGACAGGATGGACCGCCGGCGTCAGCTCTTCTCTAATGCGAACGATTCACCAATATTGAGTCATGTTTGAGTTTTCTTATTACATAAACCTATAATAATTCTACTTGTTTTGTTCATAGATGCTTAACGAGTTCATGTAAATGCCATTTCCTAAAACTGAATATTCTCATATAGCGAAGGACAATGCACTCTTCTTTCAGTAAACGTGGTTTATTGGGGCGAATTTGTCCTCCGCAAAGAACTTAAAAAGGATTGTTCCCTTTCACTCGTTAAGGAAGGATGACCTGCCTAGCTGGACGCAGTCCCCGGAGTGCGCGAAACAAAACCCATTTCTTTGTAGTTTGTGGATGAGCAAGCCAATTAGCCGAATGAAACTCGGAAGAACCCGAGCTTTGTCCTAGCGGATTACCTTGGAGCTGTTTATTTTGCACCCGCATCGTGGGCGTCTTACTGTTAGCGAGCACACCAACGCAATCCGCTCGACCGCTGAGGACACCGGACAGGTTGCATGGGGCCGTTTGACGTCAACGCTAAACCTCTCGTCAGCGCTTAAACCTCCCGTAGGCACCAGTTTTAATTGCTGGGGTTTTCAAAGAACTGTCGTCATTATTAGTACCCCGCACTTTCTCGTTGTTCCTATGCCAAATAGCATGCAAAATTGATATTTAATAAATATACAAAGCGCCGGTGGGCACAATAATTTTTTAAACGATTCGTCACCATGAAAGAAGACACGATAGCACCCGTCACGGAGCAAACCCTTTCGCTTGGTAACTTTACACCATAGTAACAATGCTTTTACACCTTGGATGACCGAGTGGCCTCACGGCGGAACCCAGGTCTCCATCTCACTCTCCCTCTCTCACAATTCTTGATGTAGGCTGTGAGCAGCCCTACTGCGGCCCTGCCTGTTGCTCAGTTTCAGCAGCCCATAAGGGGACACCTCGCTCATACGGTTTTGTGGCTATTTCTCGTTTGCTTTTGCGTGTCCGCGCATGACCAGAATTGCTATGGTCGCGCATGTGACAAAATGAAGCGTTTGGACATGCATCCGTTTCTTACCGTACTAGCGCGGCGGCGATAGCAGATCTCCGCTGCCATGTGCCGCCAGTTTGTCTATTAAAGGAACCACACAACACTTTTTGACATTTTTTTGCGAATCCTAAATGCTTGCAGAACGTAGTTAACAAACGCATCCAGTACTTAGATTGGGGGGTCGCAAAGTACCTCTGCCAAAAAATACTGCTCTATGCTCATCAGATAGCCTAGGAACTTGCCAAAATATCTTTCCATCTTTCCCGGTCTTGACGTTCCGCAGCTGCTAGAATAACGTCATTACAACGTTGTAGTGGCTATTGGTCGGCTTTTCTTCAGTTGTAGCAATGAACAAATTTGAGAGCCATTTAAAAAAGCAACAAAAGCAAAGCATAGACGGAAGGCGTATCTGCTGCGACGAGCAAATCTAGCAGTGCCGCTGCGTGCGTGCTGCCGATAGCTATAGCTTTCGCAGTGCTTCCTGACGTGGAGGAAAGAGTTAGAGCGTTTATTAGAAGTGTTGTAGAGTCCTTTTAAGAGCGGTACGCCGCAAAATAAAACAACGAGATTATAAAATTTGTTATTTCCATTCGCCTGTTCTCAGTTTTCTTTTCTTCTTTCGTACATTCTCAAAATATTTTATCCTGAGCCTTTGTCATGCCTTAACCTATTTTCGTGTTCTTACCTCTAATAAGCTCTTTTTTTTTTCTTGCTTGTTTGAATTCATAATTTTAATCGCGCCTGACTGTACACATTTTGGGTAAGTTTACGGAGGTAGGTACAGTGACGATAAAATTTCTAAGCAACGCTTTCCCTGCCCTGTTATATTTAAATAATGAGCACCGTCGTGTGTCTACCGCCGCACATACAGCCACTTTGGAAAACAAACCTCTCGACGTTGAGCACGTAATGCCTTCTGAGGAGGGCGGTATTGAGCAGCTTTAAACCTCCGTGCACATAATCAAAAGCCAGCGTTTTTTTCTTTGGCGGTATTTTCAACTTCATACGTAGCCTTGAACAACAAAAAAAAAAAACTTTTAAATCCTAGCGGTTTCGAAGCACCGGCTGTACTTCAGAGCTACCGCTGATCCGCAAATCTAGGGTAAAGCCGCTGCACTCAGACAGGATTCCGGTTTGCAAGAGGGGCTTCTTTCCCAATTGGTTGAATAAGAATTCAGGCTGTTTCTGTACAAAATGTTTACGAAAAAGAAACTGCTCAGTGCATAAAATTCACATAAAATCGGTAAGGAAAGCTGCACGGCAAAGCAGTTGAACGGAAATAATCCTTCTGCAGCATACCTGAGTTTATTCCCCCAACTTTCTCTTGGAATGTGAAATGCGGCTCACTCGGGTTTTAAACTTTAGCGGGCACGTTCCACGTTATTGGCATACCGATCCCTTTTTAGTGAATAACCTGAATTTTCTTTAAGATACACTTTATTTTTTGTCTTTATTTCTTATCTTGTCGACTTAATTTTGCCCCCTCAAATGCGTGTTCTTGAAAGCTGTATATGCACGCATTCGTTAAGCATGTACACTCCATCCCTGTTGCTGCTACTGCATTGCAGAGGGCTAATATTCCTCCACCCTCTTAACCACGGCTCTGATCATAGCTCCTGAAGTGTCGTGAGGGAACGGACGAACCTTACTTCGTTTAGGCCCAGTTTTTATGACTCCATAAGGCCACTGGCGCGTACAAATTGGGCATATTAACTGAAAATTTGATTTCAGTGGTGAATACAAAGGTAAAAACGTTAGAAGCCTACGTTACATAGACGCAATTGAACCTTGTGTGACGTCGGAGTTTAAAAAAGCCCCAGGATAAGCGGGGTATTAGGATGAACATTGCTGTTCCACGCTATTTAATCATATCGGTACGTAATTTTACTGACGCATTTTTCTCGTGTTATGCCTATAGCTGATTAAAGGTGCAAAATTGAATAACGCAAATTTCATCGACCATTATAGGGTTACTAGAATCAGTGAGCACTCACTGAATCTACAGAAGGACATACCGGCAAAACGTTTAGTCCATATTTGTCACAAGCTATCAGTAGCAACAAAGGCAACTGGTGTGCGCTCTTTTATACTCGAGCCAACATAGCCCCTTACATTGTTATTTCCTGGGTGTAGTGATTGAATTCAATAGTGCCGACGTGAGAAAATTGTTGGTTGCCTTTGCCTTTTTCAACTGGAATATTCTAAGCGCAAAGTCTGCTATGTCATTGTTTTAAATGTGATACCCATTTTCGGCAATAGCCTCCACTAAGAGGATAGCGCAGTGTTCCAAATACATAAAACACTATAAAAATCGGAAAAGCAGGACGTTACACGATCTCCTCTATTCCACGCGACTGTAAGGATGAATGTTATGGCAGAAGGTACTTTTCTTGCTACTTCCATTTTTTTACCTGTGCCACTGGCACACCCTCCTAATCTTTTTTAGTTTCTTTAAATTCTTGCCCCCTGTTTTGTGGCCAAAAAGCGGCGAAAAGTCTGCCAAAATTTGGCTTTTTCCTCCATCTGTACGTTTTTCTGAGAACACTTTTCTTATTTGCTGCGCGTCGAAGAAACCTGAACAATGTAGAAAGAAACTTCTGAACGCGGTTAGACCATGTAGGTGAATCGCCAGCTCGATTTTCGCACCGAGAGTGCGTCCTAAACCCGTACACAATTGCACCACAAGACAAAACGCAGGCGCTGCACTGTACGCTCTCACGCTCTGTAGACTGGGTGCAGCCAGCGCCTCCTTGTACGATTATTCTGATTGCACGTAACCTTATTCTGTCCTTCTATTCCCCCCACAGCATGCCTCCCCTTGGAACGAAAGAGTGTTTTGTCACTTTCACTCCCCGCAACCGCACAAGGCATTGGCCTAACCTTGCCTGATCTCGAAGGTGAAATTGATGGTACGAAAAACTACCGCTTTTCGGGTTTGTACCTGTAGTAATAGACCTTTCACTCTGAAGAGATTTTTGGCATGATCAGTGAACTCAGAACTCATACAAAAGTGTAGACACACTGGTGCATACATTCTAGACCCCAACCATACGGACCGCAGAATAGTGTTGATTTTCAGTTGGGCGTGACCGTCCGCACCCACTGCCCCACGCCCACGGCTTTGTGCAGAAGCCCACTATCGTGACCCTGTCGATTACCGTGCGCCGCGCGGCGGACAACTGCGGTGGCAGCACCACTTACATCAAAAGGGCCATGACACATCCCCCTTTCCCATTCCTTTCATACAGAGTCACTGATTAGGCCTCATTACGACTGCCGATGTTTCTTTACCCAAGGCGCTCCCCGCATGATAAGAGAACGTCCACATTACATATGCGTGCACCGTACGTACGCCTTGTGTTACTCGGGGGCATTAGTCGGTGCTCGCACTGCACCAAAAAGTAGCTACTGCCAGGCTCCCGTGATACGCAGCTGCCGCATCGCACTGACCCACGAGTGACGATGGCGTGACGGAAGCTTTCATGGCCATCTGTGACCGCCGAAGTTCTGGCTATTGGGGGCCTTTTAACTATGTTCGTTTTCACATCAACTTATTGTAGAATCTGACCTGCCTCGTGCCCTACTTATTGGCTTAGTAAGTAGAGAGTGCGCGTTGACTGAGGCTTAGATGTCCAGAAATAAAGAATGAAATCTGTGCACTAGCAATGTGGAAACTTTTAAGATGGGATCACCAGTGCGCTTTCACTCGAACGCAGTAAAAAAAGAGACAGAGAAAAGCCTTCAAGAAACTGCAGACAACTAATTGTGAGTGACGTGCACGTTTAACTCGAAGAAGTTCTACACACAAGAAGTTCCCTTTTGTTCCAGCTATGTCAGAAACACAACCATCGGGGCTAGTATACAAGTGCCCCAAAACTAAGCTTAGTAACGCGTGGTGTCCTTAACGCTTACCATTAATCTCTCCTCTACATTGCATATCTGTAAAACGGTGATGAACAAATTTCTGATAGTTAAATGGTCAGTCAGCTTCCACTTCAACTAATGACGAATTCGTATATAAATTATGTTACGCTCATCCAGGTGGTCAGAAGTCCGAAAAGCTCTTCTGTGGGTAGGTTTTTTTTTCAAATTCACATTAATTTTTCAGGCCCAGAAGCGACACCTGAACTATACAAAGGAGTGCCCATTAATTTTGGACCCCCTGGGAAACATTAAAAAGTTCCGAAATCCCATCAGGCAGGTTTTAGTCTTATGACCCATAAAAAACAGCAGCCGGAACAGCAGCCGCAACAGCAGCCGCAATCAAGCCCTTCACCTCACGCTCAACATTCAAACGTGTCAGCGGCCGAGCCACCACGGCGGGTTCTAGGTGTGCTTGTGGTGGGCATTTTGCATGCTATGGGCCTGGGTGTCGTTTATTTTGCGTCAGTTTCTTTAAGTTGTCTTAAGAAGAGGTTGATGGCATTTATAACTTACGACTGACAATGACTGATAACTTCGAATCAAATCGATTACGAGTTTTAAAAGAGGCTGGCTTCGACTATCTGTTAGGGTGTTGAGTGGAATATTGAGCATTTCGCGGTTCTCATACAATAAATCAGGACTGGTGCCACAGCGGTAACAGTGAACGCGCAAGCAAGGCTACAATATCGTCCACGCATTCTTAATATCTCACATAACTACAAATTTCAGTTTAGAAGGTTCTGGCAGAGCAGCCCCGTTTAAGGCTGAATGTTGGTCTAGTTAGTTGTGATATGAATACGCTTGAATATGAATATGAATATGAATACGAACAGGACCAGGACAAAGAAAGATCAAAAGTTAACGTTCGCTAGACTTCATCACCAGTTACCTCTATCCGTTTTCGGCACTTGCCGCCCGACACTGTATTTTACGAACTACAAACTTTCCAGCACTCTTACAGTGTTCGTACATGCAATCCTTTCATCTGCCTTTCCCGTCGCCCCCTTCAGCGAACAGGCCCACGCACGTGGTTATTCGAGACCAGCAAGAAATAGAGACCCGCCCTCCCATGTCCAGGCAATTACAAATGGTCCCCGAACGGCAGTGGCTAGGAATAGACTCGCAGGCCGACACGCGCCAACTAATGCGGGCAGGCGCGTGCCTATCGGTCCGGAAGGATCGATTGCCCCGAATGGCCTTTTCGCCCGGGCTAATCAAAAGCCAGCTAGACCTGGTGGCGGCTATGCGGCCGCTTCGGGCCCCTTCTTCTAGTTTGCAGATAAGGTGGGGAGCGAACCACGGGCACGCAAGTTTGGCGCGTACGGAGAGATTGGAGGAGTGCGCAAGTCTAGTTTTGATATCCTGCTCATTGCGTTCGGTCCATGGCACCAAATGAAACCCCATCATCTTTACCCGCAAGCTGGCTTCACCGCAATAAGGGTCACATTAGGGTGGAGCCGAAAAAAGGCAATGGTCGCTGCTACGGGTGGGCTTGCTTGGTTTCGCTGAGATTTAGGATGCTCTCTACATAAGTTTGAATCAAGACATACTAACAATGAGACAACCATTCGTTTATTTATTCGTTATTTACGCGACTTCCGTGACACTTACGTTCCCAGCCGAACAGCACGGCGACATGTGATACCCGGTAAGCGAGGAAGCCAATACTGCTCAGTAAGCTTTTGTTAAACCAAAACAAAAACGTGTTTCAAGAAATCCCGCACTGAGATAACTCAGGAGCGACACACGTCACGCGTAGCAAGCAAGAAATATCCCAAGTTATACAATAAAACAAAGAAAACCGCAGCACAATCTTCGAGCTGTCAACATAACCGGTGCGCTTCTAATGAACCCGCCAGAAAATCCTGTTCAGAGTAATCCAAATTTGCCCAAGACGGGAAGTTCTTGTTTGCAGCGAAATGTAGAAATCCAGTTTAGCCACGAGCAAATGCGAAGTGAACCCAAAGTTTTGAACGGCACAATGTCGACCGTTCTGCTTTCTCCGCTCAGCGCTGCTTCCGTAATAAACTCCTGCGCTAAATCCTGAGGAAAATCTCTGCCCGTATGGAAATGGCGCCTTTCTGTCCGCTCGCTTCGGTTTGTGCCGGAGTGTGAACGGTGTAGGCATGAGTGGTACAGCTTGAGAAATCAAAAATAACATACCTCGGTGTCCAAAAAAACTGATCAAGAAATATCAGTTTTGGCCATGTGTTCAGCCTATGTAAATGGAGCTAGGAAATAAACCAATGGGAGCAGAGCATATAAACTAGAATAAAAGTGCGAAATGTTTTCACACAACTGATATCAATGTATAAAACAATATGAGCTGACAACGGTTAAGTAAAACGGGTGGAACGTTTTCAACGGTAATTTCTCTAAGAAAGAAATAAAAAAGCGTTCGACAGAGAGTGTGTTCCTGTGACGATTGATCGCTGGCCGAAAGAACGGTACCGACTTCCATTCCTGGTTGAAATAGACACAAGTAAAAATAATAAGCGTGGATTCTTTGGAACGGTTAGCCCTGTACCTTCCTCTCCGCAAGTACAGTGGCATTTCTCGTTGGGTATAATGCCTAATGACATTCAGTGGCAGAGTTACGGCAAGGAACAAAATGCATTTAAGGTATTTTTATAGTTAATACAATTATCTCCTTTCCGAACAAAGCCTTCTGATACAACTTTCCGCGAAAACGGTAGACGGAAAGATGACCCCTTAGATAACTGCGAAAGTTTAAAATATGGGTACCTTTGTTAGGATAAATGTGTTATCAATAAGTATAGAGTCACGATGCCGCAGCGTCACTATAAAGTTATATGTACTTATAACAGCCCTGGTCGGGTATCTTAATATGGCCGCGTCTTGAGAGCACGTTTCCTACTGTTACTAATCTGGAACAGGAGAAAGACAAACGGGACGGAGTACACAGAAGGCTCCATAAATCCGGACCCTACGGAGATGTCTGGTAGCTGAACGCAGAGACTGCTCTCTCGAGGGGGTGTGCACTGGTCACCTCAGGGCTGGGGCTGCACAGCCCCTGCAGAAACTGCTTGTGACTAAAACCCGTTCCGCACCCTCCTCTTAGGCGCGCGAATGAAAGCATGACTGAGCTTTTATTCGCCATCGGGTTACGGCAAGAAGCGTATTTTAGGTAGGTTACCTGATCTCAAACGCCGTAGATGATGGGACGAGTCTGTAAGGTTGCGTCATATCCACACGAACACCGCCGCAGTAAAGCAGCCGATTTGCGGTCGGTTACGGGAAAGCGCAGTTTCTCAGCGCCAGCTCCATAGGTACTATACAGCATCCCAACGCTCTTCCAAGCATTGACGATGCCGTCAGTCTCCTTTGATTTCTTTTTTCACTAGAGTTTTATTCTCCCCAGACTTCGTTTTCACAGAGCTGTTGGAAGTTTCCTGCGTGAGTAGGCGCTTTCTTTGAAAAGCGAGTATTCCATTTTTGTGACATTACTCCCCTACTTTCATCGTCTTGCACCCTGTAGCTTGGCAACAATATGAGTACAGTACTGTCCTATACGAAGGGCTTGGGCAAAAAACGTAAATAAAAATGTGGTCGATCCCTCTTTTATAGGACTCGGTAAAACACGAAAGTGAGATGTGCCTTCACAGGATCAGCTGAATGTTTATTCTCCATTGATATGAACTTGCACATCGCTATTTATATTTCGTCGCTATGGCACCGTCAGACGCATCAATATTAGACATTGGATTGCACGCGCCAGAGCACTGCGTAAACCCGAATGAAACCACACGCACTCTCAAACCATGCGAACGAAACCGAACGGGTTGCCATCGAATCGTTTGGTGAACTCATGCTCCGCTGCAGCAAAAGAGCATCATTTGGGGCTATTATGTGGGTGTGCTTGGCGAGCGACAACTTGCTGGCGCGTCGCTTTCGCAAATGTGCGATCACTGCGTCCCTGTCGTGGAGTGTACGGCAGACGGTTGCGTTGCGACGAGCTCAGCTGGCGCCAACTGTCGGCGCTTATTAGCATCATGATGCACTACTTCACCTTACCTTTCTTAGACAGCAGCACCATCGAAATAGAGGCGGGTATAGGAAAGATATATGGCGCGTTCATACGGTTGTGCGCGCTTCAGCTCGTTGCGGAGT
Organism: Haemaphysalis longicornis; assembly: GCF_048455015.1. NCBI lineage: Eukaryota > Metazoa > Arthropoda > Arachnida > Ixodida > Ixodidae > Haemaphysalis > Haemaphysalis longicornis. The sequence continues at coordinate 106,112,886 of NW_027526361.1, read as the reverse complement.
CGGTAGAGCGTCTGGTACCTCCCGTTGCGGCGACGGAGCACTCGGCTCGAATCCAGGCGCAGCCGCGTTTTTCTCGCGATGTGATTTCCGTCACGGATATGACGTCAGTCAGATTATTCCGGCATAAAACACTTTCGTGTTAAAGAATCAAGCGTTGCAAATGTACTTTTTTTTATAGCGTCTGTTACGATCTCCCTTAAAAAAAGTCAAAATATCAATCGGTTCATTCTTTTAAGATAGGCGGTCGTTCTAGAAACTGATCTTGTCTCTCGTATACCAGCAATAGACCTGTCAGACGTCCGCGCAGAGATACAGATTGTGCAGCGGCAAAGACCACGGGCATTGGGCAGTTCTGCCTTTATCACGCGTACACGTGAACTTCTATGGTCAAAGTCCCTCTATACACGAAACCAGCGACAGCCCACGCGGTATTGCACAATAAAACGGGTCATAAATATGCCGTGACTGTCGGCAGTCTGTGCCACTGAAATTCGAAACAGCGCAAAAAGACGGGACAAGGAAACGACGACACAAGGCGCTGACTAATTTCAGTATGCACCAACTAGCCCAAACCACCGTTCTAACGCAGTTCTGTTCCACTCTCACACTGCTGACTCTAGGGGTGCAGGGAAATTGTGCACGGAAAAGAACAGAGAGAAATATTTTTTTTAGGCCTCAAAAGTGGGTAAAGTGGCTCGCTGTCAGTGGTTCCTTGTTCAGTGGAGCCCATATGACGTCATAGCCTGCTGTGCCCAGTGCGCCAGTGCAAGCTTGGACGTCAGAGAGCAGCTGTACATCCCGATCTCGCACTGCTCCCTCAAAGCGATGGTGGAGGAGAAGAAGTGGTTGGTTGATGAATATCCCAAGACCTGCCGCCACAAAAGGAGCCTCCAGGAGTCGAAACACCGGATTTTCAATGAGTTGGCACACATTCATCCTAGCATATTCATGCAATGTATTCATGCCTAAATGGACTCCACACCAGCTACTTGCCACCAATTTCGTCTGAACGTATTTGGCCAGTCTCACATCGCTCTAGTGACATTTCTTGATCCCTTGCATTAAAAAATGGAAGAGCCTGCCACTTGTCCAAACATAATGATGCCGTTCGAAGCGCTATTGGCGTATACGCAAGATTCACAATAGAGAGAGAGAGAGAGAGAGAGAGAGAGAGAGAGAGAGAGAGAGAGAGAGAGAGAGAGAGAGAGAGAGAGAGAGAGAGAGAGAGAGAGAGAGAGTCTCTTTATTAAAGAGAAAAATGCAGGGAGGTTTGCCGACAACAGTTCGCCGGCATGTTACTCTGCGGGGAAAGGAGAGGGAAAAAGGTGGTAGGTGTAGTGAAGGAGAGAAGGGTAGCAGTAGAGAAAAAAATAAAATAATATATGGTCCTTCAGGGCAGTGAGTTCAAAGGTTCTTGAGATGAAGGGACGACTACAATTTCGTGGACACACCAATGTCCTGGAGGAACTCGAATATCGCGGACAAGATTTTGCGCTGAGTGGAGGGAGAGGGCCATGGGCAAGTACCAATCTCAGTGTAAATGGTCCAGGGTGGAAGAAATCAATTTTGTGTTGTAAATAGCACCTTGAGTCGGCATAGGCAGAGCACTCTAGTAATATATGTTCAACAGTTTCAAGTAAGCCACAATTATCGCAATATGGGCTTTATGTTTGGCCGATCCGGTATAGATAGGAATTTTTTAGTGCTGCATTAAGACGAAGCCTGTGGAACAACGTCTCCAAGTGGCGGGGTAGACGTTCTGGCAGCCGCATTCTGACATATGGGTCTATGGAATGTAAGAAACCGTAATGGTGCTGCTGCAAGGACCATAAACGGTTCCTTTCCGACAGAGCTAGTGCCTCTATCATTGTGGCGGCATCATGCTTCGTGAAGAAAATATTCTTTCTTTTTCTCATTTGTAGGCTCCTGCGGGTAGCCTCGTCCGCTTTCTCGTTTCCCGTGATGCCGCTGCGGCCTGGAAGCCACTGGAAAGTAACGCGATGTTCAGCGACGTATGCGAGATGGTGCAATTACGTTACGTCGCGCTGGACATGTTCGTGAAAGCTGAAACAGCTAGCGCGTTGTAAACTTCGAAGTGCTGCCCTTGAATCGGAGAAAACGGTCCAACATGTTGGCGGCTGGCGTAGAATGTATCGAAGCGTTTCTCTAATCCCGTATAGCTCCACCGACGCAGGCGAAGTGGGTCTCTCAAGCCGATATGGCAAGGCTTTTTCACGTGATGGAATAATTTTTTTTTTGCTGTATGAAATCTTGTACTGTAATGATTGTTTGTTCATGAAAACTGAGAACTGTTTTTTTTTCTTTCTTGCTGTGAATTCTTGAATTCTACTCATTGTATAATGAAATCTGAGAGCTGATGTGTATGTTTTTTTTTCTTTTTAGTGGAATTTTCATTTTAATTATTGTGTCTTTCTGAAAACTGAAAGCTGAGTTTCTATGTGTTAATTGTGTGCATTCTTTTGTTATTTTTCATTGTCAGAATGAACGTGCCATTTCCCGGATAGTCCTGCCAAAACGGGAGGGGGAAAGGGGACGTCACCTTGTCGGGCTTTTTTTTTTCTGTAGCCGTTTTGACCATCCCCCTCGACAACTGTATAGCCATTCCTGTACACGTTGTCGCAATAAACTTACAAACTTTCAAAATTTAAAACTTTCAAACTTTCAAATTCCCGAGGAGCTGCACTCAGGTGTTCCCGATCCGTAAGTATAAAAGTGAGTGGTTGCAGAGTAAAATCTGTTAATATGTGCAAGTGTCATCTGCAGCAGGCCAATTTAGATACCCGGAACAAGGTTCGTAAGTGCTGTTTTCACTTTGGGTTATCCTCTATCGACCTTCGCATGCTTCTTTCGCTAATGGTGAGTGCCGCCGTAGAGGCAGCGTACGCGCTCGATACAAGAACAAACGTGGTGTGCGAATACGGTGGCGCGATAGGAATTCACAGAATAAATTTCAGGGGTTCTTTGTGCAAATTCTCGTTGGTGTTGTTTGAGGAACTTTGCCATCAGCGTGCCCTGCGCTGTTTCCTTGCGATACCAAGAACAATTACGATGATTATTGCGGAGGGAAAACGCAAACAGTGTGTTTGTGTATTTAGTAGTCCACATTTACAGTAAAAAGAACTCGTAAGGCTGAATATTTCCGAGTAATAAATTCACGGGATAATTAAGGCTAATTGCTACGAATTATTTTAGTCTCTATTTGCTTAACATTCTGCCGATTTTTTTTTTTTTTGCTTCAAAACGAAGAAAATTGACATAGGTATAGGTTTCCCGCTCTTCAGAGGTTTGGCATGCCAGTCGACACCGCTTTCTTCTATTCTCATCGCCCCAACATGAATATTTTCACCACCACACCGTGAGTTACTACAGGGCTAGGGCAAACCGTCTGTTAGGGAGCAGGAGACCTTCCAAAGCTTGGAATGTGCATGCGCTGTAGAAATCAATTGCGAGGAGCGCCAAGCCACGAAGAGAAAGGGAACGTCGAGGTCTCTGGCGGAGAAAAGCGCCAATGGCCACGTTTTTGTGACGTAGTCTATGAGCCACAAAGAAAAAGAGAATTCTCCCAGCGGACGGCGCGTTGGTACGAGGAACGTCGCCGCAATATGCGGCGGTGAGAGAACGAGAGAGCGCTGGTTCAGCCAAATGTACCCGTCCCCATCGGGCCGATTCGGCGGTCGGGAAATCAGAATGGGGTCGCGTAGCCGACTGCAAGATTCAACGTCTCGCCCGTCCGGCAGCGCGGGTGAAAGAGTAGGCCGGGGAAGTCACGGGAAAGCGACGTCTTCGAGGCGGTCACAATGCTGTGGCTAGAAAATTTTTTTTTAAATGTGAATTGAATATGGTCGTACCGTCGTGTCGCCACCTTTGCGAAGTAGAATGGCCAATGATTTTTTTTTGTGAACATTCTGCGCTCCCAACCACGGCTTCTGCATCAGAAAGAGTCTTGCCTTCCTCTTCGCAGTATTGTTGAAACGACGTAGATTCTCAGCGGCTACCCCATCAGGCAAGTGGCGCTGGAGAGAGTGTTTTGGCAAACAGGACTATTGACGCCGGGTCTCCTTCCGCCGCGGCCGCGTCGGCATGGCCACAAGACCACGCTTGCGGCACAACTGGGGTATTCCTTCTCTCCCCACCACCGGTGGCGGGCTGAACTGATCCCGCGATGCGGGCGACTGGCGTCTTTCGGCCTTCGTACGCCTAAGCACGTTTCAAGGTCAATGCGCGACAGCGCGCACGGCACGCGAAAGTGGTATAAGTAGCGTGCCGACATTTCCAGTGAAAAACACTGAGCTCTCTCTTCGAACATGTGCTACGCGATACTCCAAAAAGAGTTAGTACTGCCCTCTTGATCCGAGATGAGCATAGGAGAAATGTCGGGTGCTGCAGACTGGCACCCTTCCCCAAGGTCTCCCCTGCATCGGATGTAGCATTAAGCGCGAGACACATCGACTACTGGTGCATGCGATTCGCATGCGACTGATCGTTACGACTGGTCATTAGTACCGGTTTTGGCGTCGTTCGCTGGTCGGAGGAGGCTCACGACGTGGGACTGGCAAGCCAGATGCAGTCGTGCCATCGTTGTGACCGTCGCGCGGCCACAGCCAATGAGATCCCGAAGGTTTCATCGCTGAGAAGGTTTCTTTCAAAGCCCCGAGGTGGTGCCACTGGCAATTCCGAGTATTTTGTGGGGAGCAGCTCGCCTCCGCCGACCTGTGCGCTCTCCGCCTGGTAGACACATGTTGCCAGCGGTACCTACAGCATGGACGAGCGGAATCATGGGCGCTAAATGTTCCCACACCGCTCTACTGAACATATAAAATGCAATGTATAACGTAATGGCACACTCCATTTTCACTTCAAGTTGATAAATGTTCTCTTTTCGTTCTCGGATTTCTCTTGTACATCCCTAAACCGACCGGAATTCGCCTAAACATGGAGGCAACAATGGAGCAAAATCAGTGGGGAGGGCGGCGACGACGACGAATCGCACGTGCGCATCGGACCATGTGTCTCAAATTCACGCGTACGACTAGTCATGGGGACAGTCGTAACGATCAGTCGCATGCGAATCGCATGCACCAATCGTCCGTGTGTCTCGCGCTTTAGTCTGGCATCTCCCTAAATTCTTCCAGCCTCCCGTCGTCCTGTAGGGAAATTCTGGTGCCTTACTTTCAGGGTTTTGCGTAATAGCTCTGCGCACCTTTTTATCACCACCGGGTTGGTCATGGTAAAGTTCTCCCCTTGCCTAAACAAGGCGGCCAGAGCGACACCCACCAAGCCGGATTGGTCATTCCCTATCCCTATGATCCCTCGCATAACGCTAACTCAAAGCAATTGGGGAGGGGGGCCTATTTAACGGAACCGTTGCCTTGTCGCTCATGGTGTTCCCCACTACATGGCGGTAGCGCGCTAAGGAATTACAATTCGTGTAACCTCTTAGGTTATAGTGAAACGAAACTTATGTGGCACGCACTAATTTTACGATCAAGCGCTTCGTTGCTTCTGCAGTTAAGCACACAACCAGACCCTGTGCCGCGTCGCTCCATTGTTGGTTCAACTGACGCTGTGAAGTCACATCCCGTCGCAGTAGTACTTCTGCGGTCGAAGACCTTCGATATGACAAATCACGAAGTCTTAAGCCATATTAGAGGCGCCGAACTGTGTAATTGCCCCGTAGCGACAAACTTCTGGATTACGTTTTATTTTCCCACTGTTTTAAATGCCTGCCTCGGTGCAAATTTATAAATTGTATATCAAAATGATTATGACTTCCAATCGCTATTATAGTGCGCAAAAGTCACCATTATTTTAGACGTCACATCCCTAAACCAGACCAATTAAAACGAATTCTGCGGAAATTAATATTTGTTTCAAAATGGCGCAATAAGTTCCCACGGAACATTATAGCCTGCTAAATTCGAAGAAACGGCGGCGATGTATCGTTTAACTGTAGAAAATAAATCACGGCGCTATATACCCCAGTTGTTCAAGACACCATGTCGTTGAATTGCAGGTTGAGCTGACGCCGTCAATGACTTCCACATATCTCCTGATCAATGCTTTCTTTTTTTCTATTTCGCGTTAATCAGAACTTCAGCCTTCGTTACGCCTTCCCCGTGGGTGTGCTTAGCCACATTAGGTGGGAGTGCACAGTGAAGCACCCTTCGGGGTTTGCGGCCACGTCGACACAAAACCCGAACAACCCACCTATCAGAGCGGCCGGTGTAAAACAGTGACTGGCGCAATAATTGTAATACATGAACGGGGTTCCCGTGGCTCACGATATAAAGAGTAGAGGTGGAGGTAACAAAGCAGCACCCACACTCTTACTTGCGCACGGACAGCCCGAGGCAGAAAACATAACAAATTATTGAGATAAGCAGATACCACAAACCAAATACTTCGAGGCTATGCCAGAAATCCCCAGCCAAGACGTTTCAAAGAAAAAAAAAAAACATAGCGCATGTCTCCGTTACTCAATTTGCTTTGCTTTCCGTCCAATCCATCGCCTCAAAAAGTAAAAGCACTCGGAAGAACTTCCCTCTTCCTTCTGAAAAAGAAACTCAAGGCTCTTTCGGGAGCCTCCGAGTCCCGGGGGACAAGACACTCGACAGAACCTGAGCGCACGTTTCTCCCCATCGCATCCCGGGTTCGAATTTCTAGATACTATGGAAGGAAACATCCCCGAACGCTATGACGCCGAGGAAAAACAAGGCGCTCTCGTTTCCGCCTCTTGCTCCTCGAAACAGAATGAAAAATTCAAGCCGGAGATGTGAGGTAAAGGAGACGGAAAGTGGGACAGGAACAAAGATCACATCGACGGATACATAGAAGTGCTGAGGACGTCACGAGTAGGAAGGAGAGGCATAGAGGAGCAGTGAAAGGGGGGAGGATATACAGCCGCCGGAGAGAGGAAGCAGAAAAAAGAAGTGATAAAGTAACAAGTGCAGTTTACACGTCCGCGTTCGGCCAAACCTAAAAGCACGCGTGCACTGTGGAAAAGAGCAAGTTCAGCTCGGCGGAGTGAGGTCGTCGGGCATCCTAGATCTAAGCAAAAGCTTTATATTATGGTCTGCGCTTTAGGCTTTAATGCACCGCTACGCGGCGTTTTTTCTTTAGTTTTCCTTGTTTTGCCGAGGCTGTGGCACACTTTCAAAAAACGCGCTCGCGCTGGGTCATTCTGGGAGACCCGAGGAGGAAAAGCTTATTTCCCTTAAGCCCCATTCCTTTCGACAGAGTGACTTTTATTGCATCATCGGCGCCTGGAACAAAAAAAAATATCAGCAGGAAGAGCGGCCATCCTGTTGCTCTGATGGCGCCTTATAGCGCCGCCTGCCGTATTGAGTAGAAAATGGTGGAAACACAAAGCGAGACAGATGGGGGCAGGCAAAGGGCGAAAACACTGTTCGCACTGGCTTGTACAATAAAAAAAATCAATATCGACACGGATGGCCCAGTATCCATTCACAGGACATGACAGCGCTTTGTGCGTAGGAGGCCAAGAGGGCGCGACAATTTAAATTGAAAGCTCTCATTTGTACGCCCTTTCCTTCTTTTTTTTGGCATCAAGTTCCCCCGTGGCTTTTTTTGTTTTCAAACATAGATGATGCAGTATAATCACAGAGTGATAATGAAAGGGCCTTAGTAAGTGGGAAAATAATGGTGCCTTCAAACTGCAGTTCTTACGGGTTTTAGAAGATTTTACGAGCTCCTGCTCTGAGCGACAATAGTCAAAGTCACATAAAACGATAACATATGGATCAAAGTTATGATTTCTTTCTCGCATCATATTGTAAACATGCATCATCCATGCAAGTGGTTTTAGTAGTTCGGGGTGGTCTTGCCTACATACCTATACGCCTTGCTGAAGGATTGTTTCAAGTTTTGGCAGGGAAGTTCACTCAGGTTTCCCACAGATAGACCAAAGTTTTTCGTTGAAAGCCCAAGAAAGACTACTGTCTTTAACAGCAAACAAGAAACTGCTTTTTTTTAGAAACCGATGGGCCCAAAGAGCCGTATACATCCCGCGACAAGCTATTTTTCATTATAACTTCGTTAAGAATATCGTGGCAGTATAATTCAAGAATTTACAGATTTCTGCATGTTACGTAGGTATTTGTTCGCGAATGTTGGTCTGCTATCAAGAGCCTTCACCAGCCTTTAGCTTACGGTTGCGCCAAGGATTTCACATAGGCTGGAAACTCACGAGAAAGGGGAATTGGCTATAAAAAGTGGTCAAAGCCGATGCTCTGCGTGGTAAAGAAGTCGTGCTTATTCAGACTTGGGAACGCATTTTCAGTCTTAAAAATCATGCGATAACAGGCTCGGGATATTCAAGCGTGCGTATCAACGAGGAAACCACAGCCCCGGCCTCTTGCACCGTAATGAATTGTCGCTGCTTGTCACTGTCACTTCCCCTCAAAAATCGATGCATGACCCGCGAAACCAAGGCACCCACGCCTACTTGACCGAGGTCGTGAATGACTCAACTCCTGGCCGGAAACATTGGTTAGGGTTTTCTGAAGCCAAAATAACATAATTATTCCCTGTAGCAAGCAGGAAAATGCGGTCCCCCAAGTGAATTAATCCAGATGCATCCACTACGGCGCGTTAAACAACCCTCTGTCCATAAAAGGAATGCCTGGCTTTCTTCTCTGATTCAATTACCTAGAGCAAAAAAAAATCAATATCTCCCAGTATCTCACAATCTCTCATCGCTGACAAACCCAAAAACATTCCGACATCACCTATGCAAACATTTGTTCATGTAAACCACGAAACCGGAACGCTCGCCTTCCTTTTTGTGAGTACTATGATGTTTTTTTTTCTTTTTTTCTTTTTGCAGTTACGGATACCGCACTTGATGTTATTATTGCCTGTATAAATTCTCTTGCTACGCTTACTGTGATGTTCTTTCTGTTTTCACTGACTTGTTTATAAATTATATGTCTAGTTATTTTATAACTTCTCTTGTTACTTTGTAATTATTTGTTGTGCTTGTCCCGCCTTACCCAAAGCCCTGCTGGGCCTGTAATGTACTTCGAACAAACAATAAATAAACTAAGACACGGTTCCAAAGGAAGTCATTTTTCCAAGTTTTGTTCACTAGATCTGTTATTAGAAGTCTAATTCTTGTTTTACGTGCTGAATAAATAGCCAGCACGTGCGCTACACCAAAGTGGGAGGCTACGAACCAATTTAAATCACGCGTGAATTTTGTCGCCCGTCTAAATCACATGTCACCCATCTGATTTTTGTTTTCCTCCTGCTCCAGAGGTAACAGTCGCCATTGCAGTAGCAGTGAGACCACGACCTAATGCTGAGCAGCCGAACTTCTCAACCGCTGAGCTACGGTGACTGATTCACTGCGGCGCGCAAGACAGCTGCCCTGGCTGGGAAAAGAAACCTGCAAAAAATAAAGCGCAAACGAAAGATTCCCTGCGTGCCGCCATTCCCTGGTTTTCCTTTTGTTCTCCCCTTCCCTGTCCTCCTGCTGTTTACCACAGCAGTTTCTCTATCGGTCCCGGTCCCGAGCGGCCTTGTTCTCGTGATACGGGCTCAACGTCAACTCGCTGTGTCGCAAAGAAAAAGGTCCGTCCATCCCCTTACATGTTCTCTTCCTGCTGTTCTCACTCTCTCTCTCTCTCTCTCTCTCTCTCTCTCTCTCTCTCTCTCTCTCTCTCTCTCTCTCTCTCTCCTCTCTCTCCTCTCTCTCTCTCTCTCTCTCTCTCTCTCTCTCTCTCTTAACCTCTTGTGCCTTTATTGGGCTTGCGTTTGCGTGTGTGCAAGCATTTGTGTGCGCATGTGAGTATTTGCGCGCATGAGTGCCTGCGTATTGTTCTTGTGTGCACACACGTTCGTGCATAGTCTTTTCCAATGCCCGGTCCTTCTTGCTGGCTCTGTTGAGCAATTGCACTTAGCGCTCGGCTCCTGACCTCCGTTGTCGAAGCAGTGTATGCGGGTTGTAACCACAGGACAAAAATATTCAGAAGTGCGGGTGAACACATGTGTCACGTGCTAAAAACAGCAGGGAAATAAAAATCAGACTCCTCGAAGGGCTCACCTTTTCGTACGCCAAACCATTCGATCATAACATGCAAGTATTGTGAGTGATGTAACATGGAACACAATCTTGTAGACTAGTGCAACAAGCTCAGATTTGGTCATTTTGTTAAACACTCTAGGTGAACGTAACGAATTTTACCGGTCCCATCGTCTGAGAAGATCGGAGCAAGAGAGGGAGAGAAAGGCCTACAATGAGACAGACAAGGTTAACCTGGCAAGCACACCTGGCTTCTTCGTTTGGTATAATATAACACAAACCTTCCCAACGAACGTTGTTGGGCAAATTCGATGGCGGAAAAAAAATGGAAGCTTTGTGGGAGACGAAGTAGATAAGAACAGCAATCGACAACGAAAGCATTTGCCCAAACAGTGATTCCAACTAAACCCATTCTTAAGAGAGACAAGAGCAAAGGGCTACTCTGTTTAAGCCGATTGTACTTACGGTATACTGACTGCAGCCGTGTATTTTGATAGCTTAAAAAAGTATATCATGCTATCGCGTTTGTTTTAGCACACCGGAGAGCGTTCTTTGACAAAAATTTCTCGCAGAGTATTGGAATGCACAAGTTATGGGACATCTTCCTAGGTTGAGTCTTTACTACTCAGAAGGCTGAAAGGCAAGCAACAAGAGCGTTTACCTAAAACCTGGTGCACTTTGAAATTAACACATTAACTGCAATTGAGGCATTAGCCTCTAATAAACTGACAGTCAACGATGTGTTGCTTTGAACTTAAAGCTGATGCATTGTGAAGCGAACGATATGTCTGGAATCTAGTTAAAAGAAGAGAAAAAAGGCACCTGAGCTCTTTTACACGCGTTAAGCCCGTTCTACATGGTGTGGATTTCGCCTGCGAATTCGCACCTGCGGCGCCGCTGGTGTGGCACAGCGATGTATTTCCCTATTTGCACTGCTGCGAAAAATTGTTAAATGACAAACGGCAATCAGAAGAGATGTTCGACTGTTCCAATCATTTGACTATTCCCCATAGCAACGGCAATACATCGTTTTGCCGCAAGAACGGCGCCGCAGCTGCGATTTCGCCGGTAAATTCGCACCATGTAGAACGGGTTTTATGCAGCAGCTTCAGTGCTTTCCTCTAGCATGCCGTCAGTGGAAGGGTTGGCGTTTCCTAACAGCGAACACTGCTCCAGTCTCATTGCTGTCCCTTTCCACAAGGCCTCCGAAAACATCCAGTGCCCCGGTATTTTTATTCCTCAAGCCGTGAGAGACCACACACTTTAACTATCATAAAACTCACGAAGAAGAGTAAAACCACGACGACGGGGCGCTTTCTGGAACATCGCGCGGCGCTGACAGAGCAGCGAGTGAACCGCGTGTTTTTATTCTATTACAAAGCGACAATATTGTACTCGTCGCCTCTTTTGTGACCTCCGTGCCGCTCTCAAACTCCCGTCCTTCTTCGCATCCGTTCGCGGTAATGTTATTCTGTCTGCACAGCGGCCAACAAGAAGCGGTGGTAAGGGAAGCTCTCGAACAAGGAGGGGGCCTCGTGGAGAGACTTTCCCGCATAACAAATGAACGTCGCACGATGAAGTCGCCTCTTCTCGCGCTTTCCGGGCAGTGCACGCTTGCCTGTACTGACGGTAGGGCTTCTGGCAGCAGCGCCGTTCTGTCCTTCCTCTCCCGTCTTTCGCAGTGTGCTCGACTGTTATAGGGGAAAAAAAGAACATCGAAGCTTGTAAGTGTGTGTGTTCAGACATTTGCTCACTGCCTCTTCAACCCCCACTTCCATGTCAATCTCATTTGTCGTGTGATCGGTTTTTTTTCTTTTCCCTTTGTCTTTTGTTGTCTGATTGAGTCCCTCTTTCATTTTCCCTACTTTTCAGGCCGTAACTTCGCTTATTTTTTCGTGATTCAGGAGTTCTTGTCGCGCAATTAATTCCTTTTGCATACTCTCCAATATATGCAGGTGCCCTCAAAGGTAATTGTGAAAACCGTTCCTCTAAGTTAGACAATTTGTTTCCTACGAATTGCGTTTTTGGCAGCTAAAGAGAATGTCCAGTCGCCTCCGCGAATTTGAAGGACTGCCTTTAACGTAAACGGCAGGAGCCGCCCTGTACTCCCTACAAAAGAAGCAATGCAAGTGTAATCGCCCTTAAGTGGTCCAATTACTTTTGACGGAATCTGTACGCTGCGTTCTAGTTTGATGTCAGCGCAATTTTTCTTCCTCTTGTGTGTGTGGTAACCACTCAAGGCGGTGCTGTTGTTGGTTTTAATTATGTCACCGTCGCCTTTGGAGAAATTACAAATCGCGCGCAACAGTACAAAACTACAGACCCTTCGTCGAGGTGCGTAAACGGGCGCTTATGAAAAGCGCGTCCGGGCGTTCCTTTCAAACTGGCAAGCCCACATACTAGCCCGCCCAGTCGCCACGCTCTGAAACTGCAGACTTTTGGACCTGACTCGCTAGAAGCGAAAGTAAACAAGCCCGAATTCTGAACTCGGGTTTAATATCAAGAGTCTCCTATCGAGCTTTCAGGCGAACTCCCACTCTAAAAGTTACCCGGCAGCTTCGGAGCGAAAATTCTTATTTCCGATTCACCGTGCACGCTTGAGGACTGCATTCGTCTAAATTATCATCTCTTTAGACTGCGTCGCCTTCTTATACTCCTTCTGCTTCTCCTTCTCACCCTACTTCTCCTCCTTTTGCTCGGATAGTTTGGTAACGAAACTTTTTGTCGCTTTTTCTCTAAATGTTCCTCGCATGTCGCGCCAGCGAGATGGAAGCTTGCTCAATTGAAAATAAGCTTCATTTTTTTTTCGTACAGGCAAATGGAAGCAAATTTGCTCCGTATTTAGCCCACGTCGCGCGCGGCCCTCTAGTCTGCAGAGCTCTTACGGTCTTGAAACCAATTCGCCGAGGGAGCGGAAGACCGTGGTCACCATAAAAGTAAACTCGACATGTAAGACGGAAGCAGGAGAATAGAGAATTATAAATATTTATCGCGATATTTAAATTCGCCCAGCGGAGAAGATTTCAAGCACGTGCTGCCGTTTCGCTTAACGAAGCCCTTTCAAACGGAGTGCCCCGTCACTGGAGTAACATAGAGAAACGCTTTTTTTAAGCATAGTCTTTTCTCAATCAGTTTGTTGCGTTGGTTTGTTCTGCTTTTTTTTTTTTTTTTGTAAGACGCGTTGGCGGAAACTGCAGTTGCACTGGTATAATGCTGTTGTCGATTATTGGCATATCTAAATAATATTTCTTAAATTGCTTCTAGAAATAAGATTGTCCTAGCTAACTACCTCATTACGAATTGTAGGATGATACAAATTCTGTTGGAGACGAGTTGACGACCGTTGTTACCAGTCCAGCGCAATAGGTTTTAAAGCAAAGCTTTCTGTACCTTACCGATGGCGCTCAAGTTACGGCAAAACGCATTCCACGAACGCCAATTTTACACAATTGAAATGGACATGATGATTATAATTATGATGATCATGATGATGATGGTTATGGTGATGATGGTGACGGTGATGGTGATGACGATGATGATGGTGGTGGAGGTCAAAGAGTAAATAAACGCTTTCTATTGTCGGAATCGAACCTGGGTCCCTCCCGTGATGAAGCCGACGTCAATCCGATTGCGCCATCATCGCATTCTGGTCGTCAGCATTTCCTTTGGGTTCGTTGCGCGGGCATTGGCCTTGGATTTTGGCCGATTTCAAGTGGACTTTTTCTTCGGTCTTTGGCAGTTTGGCGTATGGACTCCCGGAGTGGAGCGTGGATTTTGGACTTTGATTTGACTGAGTTTGCGTGGAGAAAGCTTCGCGTTGTAACAGTCTTTCTCTTAAGAAAGGGGGGCTCTGATTAATTTACATAGGGTTTTACATTTCCATTTCAGTAGCTATCGAAGACAAAGCAAAGTTAAAAAAAATCAAGACGACGATCCGTATCGTTAACCCTGCGGAAATGACAAGCACATCTCTTTCGGCAAGAACTACCCTTTGATAACTGGCAAAATAAACGAAACGCACTTCGTAAAGAGGATTCACCACTGAAGCTGTACGTGCGGCTCCGCCCGCACCGCAACCGCCCCAACCCGCCGTTATCGCTTAAGCTGTGATTCACGTACGCTGAGCCTCCGAAGCGCCGTTTCCACCTAATAGTGTCGGTGAATGCGAGAGTGTCGCTACGTCATCTATAAACCCAGCCAATTTCTGCCCCCTTACTGTAACTCCTCTCCAAAATGTCTTTTTGGGACGAAGCCCCTTAGGTGCTGGGTCTGTTGGCGTCTCCTGTTGTCGTCGTCGTAATCGTCCTCTCATGTAGTCACGGTACCAAAACATCACGAAACTCGCCTACACCTCGCGCTAGAACGTAACGCATACTAAAAAAATCCTCCGTCGGATGCCCCCGCGCGAGGGACACGTGTAAATGCAGAGCATAGTGAGTTGAAGCGCGCGTCGGCACCCCCAAAGTCCCGTTGACGTTGCCCGACGGCTTCCGCGACGGCGGGTTCCGGGACGGCGGCGGCCTCCAGACGACGGCGCTTGCTTGCCGCCGCCTCTCGTTGCCGTACGGCCGGGTCCGCGGCCCGACGCTGACGTTTCGAAGCTGTGTCTTGCTCTCGACTCGAAGGGTCCACTTCTCGACGCTGACGCCTGGCCGCGGTTTCGCGTGCACGAAGTTCGGCGTCGGCACCGCGCTTACGACGTTTGCGCTCGGCGTCGGCAGCCCGCCGCCTCTCCGCCTTGTCTTCTGCCGCCGTCGACGAAGACGATGGTACGACGTCTTGAACTGGTGCTTCGGCGCTGATGTTGGATTGCGTCGAGGTACTAGCTGAAGGTCTTGTTTCCCTCGCTTATCAACTGCGACCGCCGACGAGCGCAAGAGAACACGCGAGGAGCAGCGGAGAGCAGGCGAGGAGGAGTGGGGGAGAGGGCGCACCTGGAACGGCTGTTGCGGACGCCGAGGCATGCCAACGCCGACAACGCCGGGTGACATTGTGAGTTAAAGAAATGCTCTGCATTAAAAAAAAAAAAACACTTCCACACTCGTTTAGGCCTCCCGCTGGAGCGCTTCGTGCTTCAAAGACACCAGACTTTTACAGCAAAGCTGTATACGTCGACTTTCCAATGGTTTCATCTCCGTTGGCAAAAACACCAAGGCGCGAAGAATACACTTATAAATGCACACTTCACCCCTCCCCAGGTTTCACGTTAGCGAAATGACCCGGGGTATTTTTTAGGAGTTTTCTGCGTCTACGGGACCACCGGATTTTCCTTTCGCGTCGCCATTCGCTTTAAATACTACCGATCGGAAATATAAATACCAGGAACGTTCGCCTTTTTTGCGGATGAATCTTCTGTGGAAAGCTGTGTTCCGTGTTTTTTTTTTTTTTTTTTGACATCGTGGAAAATTATGTATGTACTGCAGCAAGAAAGTATGTGTCAGATATAACACTCAGCGATATCACATTTTCACGACACTAGTGTGATTAGGCGTTGCTTGAAGAGGTTACTAACCGAACAAGTAAAAATTTTTACTGCTTCCAAGTCACAGGTAGCTGAGCACAAAAGTAACGTTTGGCGTTTTGTTTCTGCCAGTACGGAAACGAGATTGTATCGATTGGTTTGGCGTAAAAGTATCATAAGCGTTACAAAGGAGCAGCACGTGCCTTTCCATTACAAAGACTCCAACGCGCTGCACGCTTCTATACTTTGAACAGCAGAGCTCTTGTATTTCAACCCTGTTCGTCCGTCTGCTGTACGTCGTGCGTCACGTAGTGGTATGAGCAGGTTCCTAAACCTAGCGATAGAGGGCGCACAGGTCTCGCAGGACCTTCGCAGCTGACGTTTAGGTGCCGATTCTTTAGCGGGAACCGTAAAAATTGTGCGGCGATAGCGTTTGCCGTTCTCCGGAAAGCGCCCGCTGACGTTCGAGCCACCACAAGAGAACCATAGCTCGGCTGTTTCAACAGATTTCACACTGGGCGGAGCTAGGCTTATTTTTTTACACTCGTGTACAAGTTAAGAACGACTGTATCTCCACCGCAGAAACGACCCTGTGACGTCAACGCATACAGCATTTGAAAGAAGATTGCGTTTGATACATGAGATTACATGCTTCTATCACGCAGTTTAACTTCATGATTTACGCTCGCGAGAACATTAGTGTCCCTAGTTTCTTATGACTGATTATGGGGTCTAACGCGCGATGCTACACAGGCGATGAAGCGCGCCGTAGTATAGAACTCCGGATTAATTTCGACCACCTGGGGATCTTCAACCTGTCCCGAAATCTTGAACACACGGGCGGTTTCGCATTCCGCCTCTATCGGAAAAGTAACTGGCTGTGGCCCGGAATCGAACCCGCGTCCTTAGGTTCAACAGCACTACGCCTTAGCTACTAAGCCACCGCGGCGAATAGGGTCACTAGTTTTGCTCTAGCGTTTATTTTAGCTTGTGCTTCCCGAATGGCTCGCAATAACGAACTAATGGTGATGCGCGGAGGAACAACCGGTTACGGCCATAACGCACAGGTGCACTTCCGTTGGTGTTCTTAACTTCTAACCGAGCATAGTAAGCTTGGGCGACACGTATTCGAAAATCAAAGAAAAAAAACTGCATTTATCCAGCCCGACAATGACGGGTGAAGGAATCCTCGACGTCAGTATATATATGGTTTTCTATTATCAGGCTAAACGTTTCTGTGCCATTACGGCTTCATAGAACTGGCAGCTACGACGTTCCTTTTTCATGGTCACGGCCCGACCTGCGTTCTCCGCGGCAGCAGAACACAGTGTGGCGGCGGTGAGGGCTGGGGAAGTGACGAAGTGAAACAGAGTTTGGAAGGAAGGAAGTAAAGATGTAGAAGGAAAGCAGGAAAGTAAATCTGGCTAGAGCCTACTTTGCTATCCTGCACGTGAGAAAGAGAAAAAAAGGGCAAAAAAGAGAAAGGAAATAATGAAGAAAAGTTGGAGTCAACATATGCCCAGCGCTGAAGCACGGACACTACTTCACACTGGAGGCTTAAGTCTATATTCTGGTGTTTAAGTTCGTCACCCGTAGAAGCGTAAGAGTTCCTTAGTCTCCTTCTGAGCGAATGACAGAGAAGGCTAGTGGCACAGAATCTTCTCCTCCGAAAATGGCCGCCGGGAGTCTAGGTTCCTCAGTGCTGACGACAGCTTATTTCTTTCAGGCGAGTAGCGTGGGCACTCGAATAAAACGTGGCGTATCCTCTCCGGCGTGCGGCACGTTTCGCACTCCTCACTTGCTGCCATTCCTATTATGTATGAATAAGCATTTGTGAATGACAATGCCAGCCAGAGACAGCAAAGAAGAGTTGCGTCAGACCGTGGGAGGCTTAGCGGAAGGGGACGTTGCAGGTGCGGAACAAGGGCACCAATACGTGCACATGTGAATTCTTCTGTAGACCATTCAGAGGTTTTTCTCCTAGCTGCGTCCGTCCAAGACAAGGGACGGCGTATAGTCGTGGCTGTTTGATGTGCCAACCGGGCGGCAGCGTCCGCACTTCCGTTGCCGACAATGCCGCAGGGGCTGGGAAGCCACTGCAGGGTGATATCATGACCCGCCTGGGCAGCACGGTCGTACACCATTCTTATTAAACAGAGTTTGGAAGCTAACAATAAAACGGAGAGCTCAGTTGCGTTACTACAGGCGACAAAAAGAAATACGTATATGCAAAATGAAACAATTGTCCCGTGTGGTCGAGTTCAACACACGCTTTCCGCTGGCATTTGAATCAGCGTTACTGTATGCCGATGTGTTATTAACGCTAATTTCAACTTTAAAATGCGTTTATACAGATCCGTATAGAATACGAACGAAGTGTTTACATACATTTGTGTGCAATATCAGAGACCTCAGTGGTGGTTTGTGTAGGCTAAGCGTAAAAAAACGCGACGTGTTGTCCGGCTTTTCTTTCATACGTCGCCGATCACAGGCGTTAAACAACAAGAAAAAATCCTAAAAAAATTCGCCGAGTCGTAAATACAACGCAATGTCCCTGTATGCCACGGCTTCCCTAGATCTCATTAGGCGCTTATGTAATTTGAGATTTTTTTGGTGTGTGTGCGTCTGTGTGCGTGTGCTCGTTCGAAGTGTCTTGGAGCGCATTGAGCAGGAACCAGGGTAATCAGAACTAGTAGTTTATTTACGATTTAACAGTAAAATTCTTTATTGGGAAAGGCCTTCCATTCATACTCGAACAAACGCGCTCTATACTCTGTTATCGCTGTTGGGCTTAACACGGGTCCTGTCGTAGGTACGCGTGGCCTGATTGGGAGACTTCCCGTCAGCGGTGCGGTGGTCCCACGTTGGACGAAAACAGCCCCAGTGCCTTCCTATCAGCACCGTGCTGAGTTGCTATTGATTACCGCTCGCCGATCCCGTTGCCTAGTGACGCTGGTATGAGCCACACGGCAGCCCCATTTGGAGAAGCGCGGTCAATACAAGTCAAGGCCGTGCCGGACCGCAGCCGGTGTGGACCCAATGATTCCCGCGCGGTTTTTTAAGCCTTCAAAACGAGATCTCCCAGTGGCACTAAACCGTCCCAGACGCCTGAAAGATATACCGCCGAAGTTTTCTCATCTGCTGAGGTAACTGGTACGCCGATAGAGTCTAGTTACGTCGAACACGCAGATCATTGTCGGATTCTGCCGATCACTCAGAAGGAACACCCAGGCTGTGCATTTCTTTTAATGCGTGGCATTGCCCCACAGCCTCAACTCTGTGATGCCTTACATTTGCAGAAACATTCACAGTTGGCGTATTTAAAAATATGATCGTTATGATAGCGTAAATGCACAACATCGTCGAAAAGAAACAAAGGCAAGCTATACAACAATAAAACGACACAACGTATTTGTCAAATCATAGCCAAATATGGCTATAAAAAACTTACGATGAAGACGAGCGTCGTAAAAATGGTGCACATTAGTAGACAATTCTCTGAATTCCTGCAAATTGTTTACAGCATGGTGTCATTCAACAGCACCCAAATACCTCCAATAAAAACTACAGGTTTACAGATGGACCCCGGCCCATTCGCAGCGGCCGTAGTTCTGCTCGAGGCGGAACAGAAAATCAGTGCCACGTATGCTCTGTTGTGATTTTCATTCAAGCGAAGGTTGTATTAGTTGACTCTCGACATCGGTGGTGGCGCACGCCGAAACGCCTTGTGGCAAAGGCAACTTTATCAGCGTGCTGTAATGACGGCGATGATGATGCCTGGTTCGCGCCTGGTTCGCTTGCGGAACAGCGCGGCGCCATTGGAGTACGTAAACGTGCCCGATAATCGCAGTAAAATTTCTACGATGTCGCATGCCAAGCATTTTCGTACGGGTAGCGAAATGACAGGGTTTTGTTTTGGTCGGCCGATAATGTTTCGTTTTCATTTCGGACATTGCGTGTTGATTTTGGCAGACGCTTTTTCGCTTTCGTTGGGGGTCATTGCGTTTCAGCTTTGGTCGTCTTCGTCTTCACTGAGGTGGAGCTTCATGCGCACCCCTGTTACAGGGGGGAAGGGGTTACGTTAAGTTTATTTATCCCGTATCGACGTGAGTAATCCCGGGGGACTTGTGATATGGCCCAGCACACCTCTATTGAAACTGCTTAGCATAGTAAACAAGGGCCGCCAGCACTGCGAATAATATGACCTGCGAATAATTCTGGCTGTGAATAATTGAAGAAATACTTATTTTATTTTGCTACCTTCTGATTTGGGTTTTGCTGCTTGGTAATATCATAGGGGGTTTTATTTGACCGTAAAAACGTGCAGCAATAATGTGGTACATGTTTAATTTTTTTTAATGCTGTTTGTAGTACTTTCTCTTGAATGTTTTCTTCAGTGGTTTCGTATCTCGATGTGTGAGACTGCAAATATTTCGTGTATTTGTCCCTCCGGCCTGGGTAACAATCTGACCTGCAGAACTTGAAACGAAAAGTTTCAAAATACTTACCCTTCAACTTTAAGCGAGGTGCGCGATAGCGTTATCACACTCGGCGATGAGAAAAATTTAAAGCCAGTTACACGCCTGCGAAATATGCCGAAAGAGCGGAGCTGACTTCGGCGGGCTGGCAGTCACCTCCCGCAGAGGCGGCGGTCGCTCACAACGCCACTGGCCGCGGTACATACAGGGCCGTCCACTCTTGGTGCGTACATGGCGCAGCGTGGCCGCGCTCCGCTGAGCGCCAGCGCACAAGCCGCGGCCGCGCATCGAAGCTAAACGGCGCAGGCGCGTACGGGCTTGGAGGCGGGGCTTCGTGTCGTCTGCTAAAGCTCGGGAGCGCGCTGCTTGCTTTTCTGTAAAGCGCGACTCACCCTCACCGTGGTTGTAACATCTTAGCTCGCTGCGACCACATTGCGGGATAGCGCACTTTAGAAACTGCTGCGCGTTCTGTAGCAGGGTGTCGAACCGGAATTTTTTCGGGTTCGGTTCGGGTTCGGGTTCAAGCCTTTCGGGTTCGGTTCGGGTTCAGTTCCAGAGCACCATTCCGTTCCGGTTCGAACCGGTTCGAACCCGTTCGAACCGGTTCAAACGGGTTCAAATGGGTTCGAAGAAGAAAAAAGCAGGCGTGTTTTTTTCTGTTAATTTTTTGTGCTCGTTTTTTGTTTCCTTATCAAATCGGCATAACAACAAATTCATAATGAAGGTTTCTTTGTCCAAATATTTTGTCTTCGCCAAACTAAAGCGACCCTGCAACACGTTTTTCAACTTTTGTCTAAATCTTGAGTGCTTGCAGAAAGTAGTCAACCAACGCATTATACTATAGGGTCGCAATGTGCCTCAGCCAAAAATTACTGTTCTCTCCTCGTCAGATAACATAGAAACTTGCTCAAAATATTTTTCTCTCCTTTCCGGTCTTCGAGTTCTTCGACCGCTGAATGACGTCATTACAGCGGTGTAGCGGCTGTTTGCCGGCTTTCCTTAAATTGCAGAATAGAACGCATTTGATAGCCACTTTAAAAAGAAAGCCACAAAAGCGAAGCAGAAACGGAAGGTGTATCCGCAGCGACGAGAAAATCACGCACTGTTGCTCTGTGCTGGCAATAGCTATAGTTTTCGCAGCGCTTCCAGATGCGAAGAAGATTGAAAGCGTTTCTAAAGTGTTTATTTATTTGTTTCCTGCTTTTTATTTATTTATTTATTTATTTATTTATTTATTTATTTATTTATTTATTTATTTATTTATTTATTTACCTAGTTATATTTATTTATTTATTTATTTATTTACTGTTGGGTTTAACGCGCCGTCGCAACGCCGACGACAAGGCGCGCCATAGTGGAGGGCTCCGGATTAATTTTGACCACCTGGGGATCTTTACGTGCGACGAAATTTCGGACACACGGACGTTTTCGCTTTTCGCTTCCATCAGAAAAGCGGCCGCCGCGACCGGGAATCTAAACCGCGTCTCTGTGCTCATCAGCGCTACGCCTTAGCCACTGAGCCACCGCGGCGAGTTTATCTAAGGTGTCGAAGAGCTCCTTTAACTGTACCCGCAAAATGTTTTCTATGGTAGTGTGACGAGTATGTGGCGCCGACTGCCAAGCGTGGCAGGTGGCATTTAGAAAAATTTTCTACTGCTCATCTTTTATCTGCTAACAGAGCTGTTAGAAAGAAAGAATGGCTCTAAAGACTCATTGGACGGCGGGTATAGGACGACATGGGATAGGGAACCACTGGAGATAGGAACTTGCTAATGGCCCTTCAGCGACTGGTGACAGCGATTTGGCTCTAGGAAAGATGATAGCCAAGGATAGCCAAGTGAAGTCACAAGCAGCAGTAATGATCACTTGTGTGTAGAGAGAGAGAGAGAGAGAGAGAGAGAGAGAGAGAGAGAGAGAGAGAGAGAAAATTAAGTTTAATTCAATCGAGGCAATGTTTAAGAGAGGCGTCCTCATTCGATGGGGCCGAATCGACAGCCGTTTTAATCAAGAGGAACTGATCTTCCAGGCCGCAGCTGGCCATGGCTGTATCCCAATTCTCTATGGAAACGTGAAGGTTGGATGGATCTACGGCACACTAGCCGCAGCCGCCTACTATGTGTATGAGGTTCCCAGGCTCTCCACAGAAGCAACGCAATGGAGAGAGTTGTGTCCCGTCAAAGAGGTGAAGTCTGGCGTTGTGTGGGAAGGTGTATGCCCACACGGTGCGGAGTAATGTTTCCTGGTTAATCGGTAGCGATTTGTGCGGGGAGGAGTACGTTCTATGGAACTTGGAAGAGGCCAGAGTGCTGAGTAACTTCTTGGTCTGTGACTGCAGGATGCATGCACTTGGGCCGGGCTTCATCAGCGCCGGCTAAGCGAGTCAAATCTCGAACCACGAGGTTGGTGATCTTGTTTGCCGTGGATGCCAGTATGAGCTGGCGCCCATACAATTGTGACTGGTCTCGTTGGTGGTCTCTCATTGAACATCGGAAGTGTTGTAACATGCAATCGACCGTCGGCAAAGTTGGGCCACGCCGGCTAAGGGTCTGTTATGAGAGTTTTGACGCCGCTTTGGCTAAGCGCATGTGCTATCGCCGCTTCCTCAGCTTAGAGGGGGCTGTGTTCGGCGGTTGAGATGATACACCTGTGGGAGGCTGCAGAACGGTAACACAAAGAGAAGGTACTGAAGAATGCTATCGGGCGGCTCTTGCATCAAACCAGTTGATCGTCCCTCCCTTTTTTTCTTGCAGTTTAGTTTCTTTCCAACTGTCTCCCCTCATATATACACACGTTTTGAAAACTCTTTGATGAATATACAATATGCATTAGGCAATTATTTATTAACTTTAGTCCGAGATGTCAATTTTAATATAGCAACAACATAATAGCGCAGTACGGGCATAAAGAAAGACCTTTTATAGCATTCAGGCGGTCTTCACATAACTTTGCGGCTACTTTGTGCGTGACAAAATTTCCTCATTGGTCGAGAAGGAGAACGCTGCAAAATTTCCAAATGCCAAGGACCCCAAAGATATCATGTTCGGTCCGACCGTCGAATCCGCCTTAACTGACCCGCTAATTCTTTTAATCAAAATTAATCAACACACCAGTCCCAATAATTCACATTAGCTCATTCACTCACCTAACTAATTTCAACTTAACTTCAACTTTATTGAGCATTTCGTACATAGAAATGCGAGGAAAAACACAAAAAGCTGCAAAACTGCAGCTTGACGAGGTGTTTGCACCTTACGGTTGGCGTGGCAGAGCAGAAACAGGAGTTTAAAGCATACGCAAAAGAAATAATCCTAAGAAAATAAATCTCGCTTTAACATGTCGATATTACACACAAACATAAAAGAAAGCATTAAAACGCACTATAGCTCACAGTTTGTAAAAGATACTTATTAAATGATATACATACACGCATATAGGCACTCATAGGTACATACATATAAAGGTTACAAAACAAAACAGGGTACACAGGTACATAAAAAGAGAAATATTGGATATGTACGGAACCTGTGTAGACACCAAAAAGCAAAAGACAGAACTTGAAGAAAAAGTCATGTTATATACAGGTTGTTATATACACAGGTTGTTATATACAGGTGTTATATACACTCATCAAAATCTGCACTACAGAAGTATCCACATAAATAAATACACACAATATTGGCAAAAATCAGTGTACGGTACTTTTTAGATGCTAAAGTTTGCAGGGAATGAAGACAATGCCAATAAAACGATTGAAAAATATTACAAGTAATTTTGGCTAAACCAAGGTTGCCACGAGATACAACGCTTAATAGATTCTCAGTTAAAAATGTTCTATGTTCAGCAGTAAACGTTTCCTTAAGTCTCACTTAGAAATTGTATTTATAGCTATGCCACTCTAGGCTAGGTTATTTAAAAGGCGGGCAGTTCGGGATTGCAACCATTCATTGCCATAATTCGTTCTTGAAAACGGCAAGAACCATGTACTCCTTCCCCTAATTTCGTACGGTACGTCCAACGGTTTTCTTAAACTACATAGACTTAGATATGCTGCACCGTTGTGTTGCAAGCTATTTTCATACTTTGTAAGAAGATTAAAGTTGTAGATACATTGGACAGGAAGCAAATTATACTGCAGAAATAGTTCGTTGGTGTGACAGTCATATGGTACAGTTGCGATATGTCGAATGGCCTTTTTCTGAAATAAATGCAGCTTATTATTTTATTTGTGGAATACTGCAGGCCAAAAAGGCCCAAGCAGGAGGGGCACAAACACAACTACAAGATCAGTACATGAGTGACACAGCTTGACTAAAATACATCTGCGTAAGAGGATTGCGAGTAGAAGAAAAACATCACAACAACAAAAAAAGCAAGCAATAATCTGAGAGGCAATAATAAGCAATAATCATTCACAGAATTAAACATTTGGTTCATGAAGATCTAAGCTTTGGAGGTAATCAGAGGGCAAGTTATTCCATTCTGTGACAGTTCTCGGAAAAAAGGAAAACTTAAATAAATCTGTCCGCGCACAATACGGAGTTAAAGATAGGATTTTTAAAGATAAAGATAGTTAAAGATAGGAAAGATAATATTTTTTGCGGAACTGGTTAACCATACGAGGCTGCAGTAATTGATGTGAGCTGTGAATATAGCACGATAAAGAATAAGTTTAATATATGATGTAACCACAGGCCGTAACCTACAAAGCACCCCACACGCTCGAGATAAATTAGTGCAGATGTGATAGACATAGGCATCCCATTTTAAATGTTCTTAAAAAACAATGCCTAATGTTTTTATTTCACTAACTATACAAACCTTTTCAGATCCGATGTAGAACCTGAGGTTTCTGTCAACAGTTCTTTGAGCTGGTGAAAATAACACCGCTTTAGTTTTCTTAGTATTTATTTTTAACGAGTATGCTTTAGTCCATTTGTGAAGCTTTTGGAGGGTTATATTTGCTAAATGCAAAAGCTGAGTAGTATCACACGATTGAAAGAAAATGTTGGTATCATCTGCGAAAATAATAAAATGTGCAATGTCAGTAATTTCTACTATATCATTCATATAAATATTGATCAGGATTGGCCCTAGAAGACTGCCTTGCGGAACTCCAGCCCTTACTTCTTGTGAAGAAGAGTTGTGTTCCTTTATTGCTACGACCTCTTGCCGGTTACTTAAATAAGATTGCAAAAGAGTAAAGCCCCCGGAATCCATAATGCTGTAATTTTTAAAGCAATGTTAAATGACTAATTCTATCAAATCCTTTGAAAAAGTCTATAAATATAACTAAAGTTACCTTCTTTTCTTCAAATCCCTGGATTATTCATTCTTTTTGCGTTAGTAAAGCTAATTCGTTGGCATATGTTTACGAAAACCGAACTGTTTTGATGATATAATAGAGTGTTTGTCACAGAAGGACACAAGGTGTTTCGCGATTACTTTTTCTAGCCTTTTAAAATAACTGGAAGTACCGAAACCAGTCTATAATTGGAAAAATTGATTTTGTCCCCGGATTTAAACAGTAGCGTGACCTTAGCTTGCTGCATCTTTTTTGGAAAAACACCAGTAGTAAGGCATAAGTTATATATATGGCTAAGCGGCGATACAAGAAGGTCCAGTACAAGCTTAATAGGCCGAATCTGAAGCCTATCGATGTCTATGGCCTTGCTATTTTTTAGTGACAAGAAAATTGACCATATTTCCTGAGGCGTTACCGGATTAAAAAAGGCTCTGTGGGGGTTAGAATCCTTTAGGAAGCTCATAGCGCTTTCATTGTGTAAGCATTGCATAAGATTCGTTAAATAGTGACTAAACTTGGTTGCCAGTTCTTGACCCTTGAGTGGTTTATTATCTACTGTCAATTCAAAGTCGTCGTTACGGGGGGTAAGTGGGTGCAAAAGTTTATTCAATTCCCACCACATGATCATCGCATGGCTTCCTTGAATAAGGAACCACTCCCACTTCACCGGCTCAATAAAATGTTTCTCACTCACTCACTCCCGCCGGGATGAAGCCTCAGAAAACACATGTTCGAAGTACATTTTTTTAGTATAGCGTAAGAACTTTGTCACAAAGTTTCAGTACTTTTTAAAGGCTACAAAATCGTGCCTGTTCTTTGTTTTTACAAACTTATGGTACAATAAATCTTTTTACGGATCATCTTCAGACATTCGTCTGTAATCCATGGTTTCCTTATATTCTTATTTTTCTTGACCATCTTAAGAGGGAAAGACTTTTTATATGCATCTTTATATGATTCTAGAAAAGTATCGTAGGCATCATCTGCAGTGGTGCACAGAAGTAAAGGGTTCCACCAAATAGAGGGAATTTTCTGACGAAAAGTAGTCAAAGTATTCTGATTATTATCGTGAAAAGTGAAAGATTCGGGGCATTGCTTACACCTTAGTATTTCTGTGTGCATTGAGAACATATATATAGGTAAATGGTCACCTATATGTACACCAGTCACACCGGACATGGTACTGCTACTTGTATCACTGGTTATAAATACATCAATAAGACTTTGGGAAAGACGGCCCATACGAGTCGGTTCTTTGATCACGTTCATGCAGCCGAAATAACCGAAAAGGAGCTCTAGATCACGCGAATGTGTGCTTGCCTGTAATATGTTAATGTTAAAGTCCCCACCAATAGTTATTTGTAAACCATAAGACGAAACAAAATTGAGAAGGTCTTCTAAAAATGCGAAACAATTTTCGAGTTTTCCATCAGGGGGGCGGTACACAACAACAAAAATAGCATTTTTACATTGCACCGTTAAAGCTTTATAATCTGTCGTAACTGTCGAAAATTCGTTAATTGTACTACAAGAAAGCTGTGTAGACACGAGCTGTAACACACCCCCACCTCGCGGTGGGACCTATTTAGAAAGAACGTGTTGAAGCCCGAAATGCGCAGCACTTCTGTGTCACTCGTATACCAGGTTTCGGTTATCATGACAACGTCGAACTTGAAACTTTCAAAGCTGCGTTTTCTTTTCTTGTAGTTTTACATTCTTCTTTCATTTCCTCGTAGCTTTTCTTGAAGAATTCGCAGCTTTTTTGCATTTCCACATTTTCTTTCCTAGTGGTTTCATATTCTTTTTTAATTTCCTCGTAGCTTTTCTGCATTTCCCTTACTTTTTTTCGAAATTCACGCTTACGATCAGCGATCTCGCGTCTTAGGTCAGCAATGTCAGTTTTCATGACCAAAGCAATGCGGGATTATACACAAGGGCACACAATAGCAATGACACTGGGTGGTTGGCACCAGAGGCAACAGAAAAAGTCACTGAGTAAGCGAACAAAGATTACTGCAGAATATTCAAACCTGTGAAATAGGAAGGTGACTATCTGTTCGCTGCCTCCGCTGCCAAGTGATGCTGAGGTGGACGGAGCGTTCTTTTAAAGGATCCACTTCGTGGCGAAAGCCACACGTGGTCCAGGAAACAGGGGGTGTGGCGAGTCTACCCCCTAACCCGCACTAATCGACTTCAATCCATTCACCTCTTAAGTTTAAGGTTAAGCAGATTCGAGATAACATAAAAATGCTATCAAATATACTTTAAAAGTGGAAATTAGGATTCCTCATTTTTTTTAATCTCATGTTCTCTTAGAGCAGTAACCGAAAGACACAACGGCACTGTATACAAGAAAAAGTTACGTTAATTTTGAGAACTGCGAGTGTTTGTGTCTCAGTGCTGTTTGTATATAACTGCCCATTCAAACTATAAGTGGAAGATATGGATGTATTGTTGATGGTGTCCCTGAAGGCCTTCACAAGCGGACAGGGATGCATGCGAATTAACAAAACATTAAAAACTTTACGCTATTTTAAACACCATGTAGAGAAACCATGAAGAATATTCCATGATATGTTGCCTCGTAATATGCGTTATAACTTAAGCTATTCTAAACGTAAAAGATAATTGGGAGAGATGGGCAGTGCCTAACGCAAAATGATAGTATATACGGACAACTTTACACTAAAGTGAGGGAAATAATTAGAAGAGAACATGATGGGCCTTGGGAACTGCAGACTACGCAAAATATTTCATGTTTCTGTCTGGAGAGTGGCAAAATATCTTCAAGGTAGGGTACCGAACTGGAAAACTAGAAATCACATTGTTGAAGCCCCGGAACCGGTTCGGAACGGTTCCTTCGATTCGTTCCGGTTCGGGTTCAGCTCCAAAATGGCGAAAAAAATACGGTTCCGGTTCAGTTCCGGTTCCGGGCAAAAATTCGGGTTCGGTTCCGGTTTTCGGTTCGGTTCCGGTTCGACACCCTGTTCTGTAGTTTCTGCGTACCACAAGTGAGCGCTTTTTAAGAGCGAATGCTCTTTATAAGCGACCCCAAACCATCCACCGCCGGCGTCGGCGGCGGCGTCCGCAGTGCTCTTTAAAGAAAAAACAGCATCCGGCGCCAGGTTTCGATCCGAGGACTGTGCGGGCCGCAGCGCGACGCGCTACCGACCAAGCCACAGACGCGACGGTGATATCAGTGTTAGACGCGCCTTATATCTTTAACGCATTCAAACTACGTCGTCAGCGGCGTGCGTTGGCGACTCAGCGGCGTTATAGCGGCTTGATAACTGCGTGGTGTACACGTGATACTACAAACCCGATGGAAGAGATGGAAGAGAAGGCGGCGAGGCGGTGGGCTGCGGGGGCCGAGCGCAAGCGCCGCAAGCGGGCCGACAACCGTGCATTCGCACTTTCACATTCTCCCCCTCGGGGAAATGCGGGGGAATTTTTTCTGTTCACTGCCCCGTTGCTATTTAAACTGTCACAAATGTGCTGCTCCCATACCTTGTTTGGGGACCTTTTTCCTAATATGGCTCGCTAACCAACCGCGCCGCCACAACCGACCGCCCGGAGTGGTGTGGAGTCAAGGACCACATGACAGACTATAACGAGGTTAGAAAGTTCCACCGCCTGTGTCGAAGGACTCACCGGCCCCCTCACCCGGGGCTGAGCCGCGCAGAGGCAGTCTTGTTACGGCAACTGCAGACAGGGTCGCTACCCATCCCGGTCCTGATGAAGCACATATATCCAGAAGCCTACCCGACCAACACGTGCGAGGTATGCCAGCTGGGGAGGGCGGACTTCGTGCATGTGTTGTGGGACTGTATCAAGATCCAGAGCGAGCGTCAACAAGAAGAGGAAGACTGCCGTCGAGGCTAGAAGCAGCGGTGGGGAGCCACGACCAAGAAGAACAATCATGGGCCATCCAGCAGGTCCTGGCGGCTCTCGAAAGGCAGAAGCTGAGCAAAAACGACGGGGAGGCGCCTCCACGGGCGACAAACCGCGGGAGTAACACAAGCCGACGCCGAGTAGAGGACCCCGCCAGGATGACGTAGAGGCCCGCGTCGCGGCGCTCTAGGGCGTTGATCTGCAGGCTAGTAATAAAGTTGCCTCCATCCATCCGTTCATCCTGCAGCATTACAACTCGCCGATATACAAGTCGAGAGAATTTGCTGCGTTGCTCGATAGTCGGAGCATGACAGCCCTCGAACGGCCTACGCAGTAGCCTGACGTCAATGTCATAGACAATGTCTGAGGCAACATGAAGATTTCTCTGGTCCACCGACAGCTCCGTGCCCTCTCAGCGGACGCGCTGTGGGCCATTGTCCAGGAGGAGTGGGAGCGGCTTAAATCAAACAAGTACTGCCGGTCCTGCAGAACAGAATGCAGGCTGCGCGAAATGCTGTGGGGAACCCACCTGCTACTGAGCTTAGGGTACACCTCCGAAAGTGCACCCAACACGCGAAAGAGACTTCGCACCAGTAAAGCCTCATTGACGTCACAAGCAATGCAATTTTTGTTGCTAGTTGGCAGCTGTCCTCTTGGTTCGTTACGCTTGTTGCCTATGCGCTACATAAAGCTTGACACGACAAAGATCTGCGGTAGCAGGAAAACCTTCAACGGAGGCCAGGAGATTGACCGACCCATTATAAGGGGCTTCAGCACAGCGATTAATACATCTTCGTTCAGCCTGCTTAATATTGCAAGCAATGACTTACATATAAACAAACACTTGCATTGTGTACTGTACATATTCGGATTCTTGTTTTCATATTGACGGCATTTCTTGTCGATTTACGTAAGTTCATTGGTCACATTCAAATTCATCGAGCAATCCGCGAACTGCTTCGACCTAGACTGAGCATGTGAAGTGAACACTCCGATAAAAAAAAAACGCGAGCCAGACGCCATATCTGGGCATA
The DNA here is from genome assembly GCF_048455015.1 of Haemaphysalis longicornis. NCBI lineage: Eukaryota > Metazoa > Arthropoda > Arachnida > Ixodida > Ixodidae > Haemaphysalis > Haemaphysalis longicornis. Next base: position 106,082,657 of record NW_027526361.1, on the reverse strand, counting down.
TGGCCATCTCCTTTAGAGTGCACACGCAGAAAATAAAGCTTTACTCCGTGACTTTTACTTCCAGAGGGCCGTCAATTCATGAGAATGCCCCGTCGCGGTGGCTCAGTGGTTAGGGTGCTCCTGGGTCTCCTTTCAGTCCTTCGTCTCCATTGGTCTCTCGGCTATACTTAGCCGAGAGACCCATGTTCGATTCCGGTAGTAGGTGCCGCGTTTAAATAGACACGAAATGCAAGAACGGTAGTTTGCTGCGCCATATCAGTGCACGTTAAAGGCGCCGGGTGGTTTTCCGGAGCCCGCCTCTACAGCGTATTCATAACCAGGGCCGTTTTACTCTTTTAACCCCATAACCATAACCCGGCCTTCGAGGCGGTGGCGCCATCTGTGAGGACATCAACGGACATTGCGAGCATCTAAATAGCTTTAAAACTCTGTAGCGCGCCCAGCAGGAGTACGCGGCAGAGCACCAATCACACATGGGTCATGAGCGAGCGCACGCTACGGCGTATTACACCCTAGTGGCGACGTCACCGTACCCCCCAGCGGCACCCGCGAGCGGTGAAACATTTCCGCTCCTGCTCCCACGTTACCTTTTGGGGCACTCTCTTACCATCCGGGCGGTTTCAGTGTGCGGCGCGACGTGGCGCAACAGGATTTTCCATCACAGCCAACGCTACCGAAGATGCTGGATTTTCTGTGAAATGTGCCCTTAATTCCATGCGTCAAAATAACTCGCGCTTTACCACAACAGCGATGTGTCCTACCGTGTAAAAAAGGGCCCATCTCCCCACGAAGGGGACTCGAGTAAATGCGTCGCATAGGGGGTGGGTGTATTGCGTTAACGTTTAGTGTTTGGGGAATTGGTGGTAGTGAATGCGTTGTATCAGCAGCTTCTTGACGTAGTTTGAATGAGTCAAGGATATAAGGCGCGTTCGTAGCCTTCCGTTCTGTGTCGGCTTTGTGGCGCAGTGGGTAGAGCACCATGTACCTTGCGTTCCGCCCGCAGGGTCGTGGGATCGAAACCTGGCGCCAGTAAGTATTATTTTTAGGGGCGAAGCTCCTTAAGGCGTGGGTCTGTCCATCCTCGACGTATGTATGTAGCCACCTCTAATTTAGTTCTTGGATTGTTTACTAGATGGCGTGGCTACCTCTAGTTTAGTTCTTGGATTGTTTACTAGATGGCGGGAAGCGTTGTAATAAAATCCGTTCGCTGTTGGCGCGCGCTCGGAGTCGCCGGATGGATAAGGCTGCAGATGTGCGAGCCCGCGAGGCAGAAGCGCTCCGTGAAGCTGCGCGACGCCGCCGCCAAGATCCTGCCGTACGAGAGCGGGAGGCCGAAGCGTGTCGTCTGGCTGCGCGACGACGCCGCCAAGATCCCAGCGTTCGAGAACGAGAGGCCCAAGCGTCACGGCAACGGCGCGAGGACCCTGCCGTACGCGACGCGGCACGGCTGCGGCGCGAAGAGGATCTCCAAAACGTCAGAGAACGGGAAGCGGCGAGAAAGCGCGCGTATCGGCAGGCAGACCCCGATGCAGTGAGAGCTCGTGAGGCGTCTGCAAAACGCATCAGGCGAGCTCAGCCCCAAGGTGCCGACGCGCGGTTTAAGCGAGACTTTCTAGACGTTACGTTCGGACACAGATGTAGTGGGCGAACTTTCACTGAAGAGTCACGGTTTTGCCGATGATTTCCCCTCAGGAGCTTCGCCCACTCATCATCATTCACCCCGTGGATATGCTGTGAATTTTAATACTTGACAAGTGTGACCGCAGGAGCTGCTCAGTGGCTAAGCCGTTTGCTACTGACCACAAGTGGCCTCGATCTCCCTTCCACAAGAGCGTTTTTCTAAAGTATATGGAAATCGATAGCGTTCGTGTATCGAGATTTTGATCCACATTTAATATCACCAGCTGGTTAAAATACATCTTCCGGCCTGCAACATAAGCTGCGCCTCGGAGCAGAGATATATCACGGAGCATCAAATGCGCCAGTTTTTTTTTATATAGTGTAGGGGGAGGGATGCGGACCTGTTGTTGAGAGCGAGGAGGGTAGCGTGATGCGGGAGAGGAAGAGTGGGGGAGAGGGCGCGCCTGTGCGCTGACCTGTTGCGGACGCACGGCGGACGCTACATGTGAGTTAAAGAAATCCTCTGCATTTAAAACGAAACTGACACACGTCATTGAGATCGATGGATTTCCTCGCCGCAAAACTAAAATACCCCTCATGTCAGCAATTTGCAAGCGTTGCGCAATATGCAAGGTTGCAGTCGCAAGTATTCCTTCACGTACATGTAAACCGCGTGTTCGGCGGTTTAAAGGAGGATTTTCGAGTAATTTTTAGATATCTTTTGCTGGTATTGCTCCTCGTGTTCGTTTTCGTAGAGACGGCGAGCAGCGACGCAACCGTCCTGTGTCGATTCAGCTGCTCCTAACAAGCACTCAGTCTGCCTCATTATCGGGCCCGCCCGAACGTGATGACCACCGCATGCATTCTGTGTGTCTCCCTCGCTACGCACTTTTTCTCCAACTATCTTTTCTTGTCAGCAAAGCTGTTTCCTTGGAGCAGCGCAGAGTCGAATCAGCCTTGCACGACAGCACCGGCAATTGCCCGCCTAGGCTATTGTGAGTTTAGTCAACGTCAAGCTCTATTGAAGAGCCCCTGGAGGGGGTGTATTTTTTGTCGTTTCTTTCGCGCTGCTTCTTTCGCTGAAGCAAGGACTTCGCTTCTCTCCCCGATAGTGATTATAGTGCGCAGACAGCAACTCTTTTAGCTTCCTACAGGCGGAACATCGCACTGCCATTAGTGTGGAGCCCGAGAAAGGTTGCGTAAGCGCGAAAATGCAACCCTGAGCGAAGGCCCCATTGTTCGGACGTCTAACGAGCTTCCACGCTGGTGCAACTTTTTAAAACGCATTTCGCGTAACTAAGGTCGAATACGCCTTTAGGTTACTCTTATAACGAATATACCAAAATTAAATCATGGCCCACGTAGAACGCCAGTTCTATTAATTATTTCAATGAAAGTCTGTAAGCAAAATGTAAAATTTGATATTTAAGTTGACAAACAACCCTAAGTCGGAGGTGGTTCTTTGTGCAGTATCCGTTGGCAATTGATACAAGCGCCTCGTTGTTTCTTTTTTATTGCTGAACCTTTTTTTGGTGACATCGACCAGAACGGGCTCTATGTGTAACTTGCAACACGGTGAGATCCATAGGAATACATGGGCCATATGAATAATTTATGACAACTCCTTTTATTTAAAAGCAGTCCCTTTAACGAAGTATTCCGTGACGACGGGCTTCAATGTCAACGTACGTAGGAATGTATGTATGAAGATGACGTTCGAGTGAGGGAATGCAGAACTTTATTGTGCCTGAGACTAGGGTGACGGAAGAAGGGAGGTGGGAGCCCGCTTCATTCTTCGCCCCTCAGACGGCGGCCAGGAGTCCTTGCGCCCTGGCGACGTCTTACAGAATGTTTGCCAGCTATCTGATGATTCCTACTCCAGAGTTCCTACAAATGTTTGAAGAACTGATGATAAGTTTAGAAACCTGGGACCTATTACCGCGGTAGCGTCCCAAATTGCACAGTTGAGCTTATTGTTGAAGGAAAAACAAATTTCACATCTGAAGAAAGCGCCGTACTGCGCGCTTAAGCTGGGCAAAGATAGAGCATCAGGGGCCCACACGACAGAATGCCGGCTAATTTACGCCATCCCACATTTAGAGATCGCTCTTGCATTTAGAAAAATGTCAGTTGGGGTGGTGCTTTATTTAGTCTATGTCGTAATCGCTTCGGCTCGGAAACTGCAACGGCAAAACAACGTTCTTCGGGATATCTTTATCAGTTCCGCAATTTCATCTCTTAGGCGGAAATAACAGGAGTCAAGGTTGTCGCGTTAAAAATGCGGGAATGAAAGGAGGGCTTTAATCCATAAGTGCTGAATAAGTATAAAATAGAAAATAAAAGTTCGCTTTCGTTTGTTCGACCAGGCTGCCAAGAGATAGAAGCCAATATGTAACGCCCGACGAAAACCTTAACGCACGTCTTCTTCGAAACTTTATTGAAATACATTGTCCCTCTTTGTGTGATCTTGGTCGGCGGTAAAACTTACTTATATATAAAACTTTAAAACTCTATCTATAAATTTAAAACTCTATATATATAACTTATAAAACTTTAGTTCAGAGCAAGAGGATCGTTCTGACAAAAGTTTTAACGAGCGGAAAGATCGCAGAGGGGAAGAATAATGCGGTCGTAAATTGGATTCATCGCAGAGTGACCGAAATAGTCGAAAAGCTAGCAAAGAAAATAAGGCCACGTTAAGTGCAATACATAGTGAAATATTGAAATATATAGCGCGAAGCTGAATACGGAAGGTAAACATAATTTAGGACCTGTCAAGCAATGCTTTAATCACAGAAAAAAAGATTCAAAACACTTCCTCGAGATCGCGTGTTGATTGAGTTCCAGATGATTAGAAATGCATTGTCTCGCGTTAGCGTTGCATTGTCGTGGGTCAACCAAATATAGGCCCGTGCAGTTCCCCATGTATTCTTTAACCGGGCGTCAAATACCTCGGCACCTTTTTATTTTTGTATTTCAAGAATGGCAGTAATTTCGACACCGTTAAGGGTGTAACTTTGGTTGGCAGTTAATCTTCTGTGTCGCATCATTTCGAAACTTTCGGCAAATGCCTACTGCCCCCTCAGTTAGCACTCGCCTAATCCCGAGGCAACCACTCACTGCCGCTGCTTAGCTTATGAATACTTAGCAATAAAGAAGGTCACCAGCCGTGAACCTGGGTGTTTGCGAACCCGAAGCGCAGCCTGCTCAGGTTGTGCAACCTACCTGGCCTGTACCCATCTAAAATAGCGACCTGGTGGGAAGCGAAGTAAAGGTATAAAACGGGCCTATATCAGGGTGGGCAGCCATGTGAGGTCCTGCACCACCGTTTCACGCTAGAGCGAGTGGTGGAGCGCTTTACACGCGAACTGCGGCAGCAGCCGCACTTTGGGCTCAAGGGGTCGTAAGGCAGGCACATTACCGCACGCTACGAGGCCCGAACGCCACGAAGCGGCCCTCTCCCAAAGTAAGCTTTCTGTGTTCCTCGCCAGTGGTATACCCACGGCGCCCGCATCTTATTGCCTTCTGGCCTCGAAGCTCTTTTCACACCCCGCCCTCACCCCCATCGCCTTTTCTTTACTTTCGTCTGCTTTCTTGGACATGACCAAGAAACCAGACCGACAGTAAGCGACGTTAAAAGCCGTCCAGCGCGCGTCGTCCACTGTTTGTTCAGTGACCCGTCGTCACCTACGCGTTTATTGGGGTGAGTTTGTATATTTTCGTGCGCGCTCCCCAATATTGGGGAGAACGAGGGGGCGTGTAAACGAAGGTTCGTTACGTCCGCTACTGAAGAAAGGCTTTCGTATAGCACAGACTTTCATTTCGGCCTAGCTCGGATTCAGACGCACATCTCAGTGCGTGTAACATTACTGCGCCCAAGGTTAACGCATCTGGAGCGCAGAGATGGAAAGCTTGTATGTTGCTCTTTCTTTCTTTCTTTCTTTCTTTCTTTCTTTCTTTCACTATTTTATTTATTTATTTATTTATTTATTTATTTATTTATTTATTTATTTATTTATTTATTTATTTCTCTTTCTTTCTTCCTTTATTTCACTTCTTCTTTCACTTTTTTTTTTCTTCCTGCTCATTTTGTCCACATATTCGGCCACTATGTACGGCCACTATGCAGAGCTTTGGTCAAAGCAAAGAGCTAGGGTGGAGCAGCTCGACACCATGCGCTTGTTCCAAAATATATAATGATCTGTTAATGATTTCCTCCACCGCGAGCCCATCGTTACCATTCAAGAACAGGCAGCGTTACAATGCTTACTTTGCAATCCACACACAAATTCCTGAGCTGGGTTTGCCAAAGTTTTCCACAAAGAGAGCCAAAACAATGCCAAAACGTCCCAAGTCAATGAGACCCTCAATGACTGTCGCGGTTCATAAATAACCGTCAAGGTCTTGGGCACCGTTGTGATGGTTTTGAAAATGACCGTGGTAATAATGACCCAACATTATCAGGTTCACATGGAGTTTTCCGGCGACGTTTTCCGGCGACCCTATTTTCCTTCTCCACTTCAGGTTGGCTCGTTCAAGGTAAGCTTCGGATTCGTCTTCTAGCTGGCACCCATATCTAGAATTTGCCGAGGTGGCGGCGGTACGAGTGTTATAATCATTATGGTGATAAGCTTGTAATTAGGATGACGTGAAGTGATCGTGACGGCGGCAGAAGCAACGGTACCGTGAGACGATAATGAGGATTATGAAGATGATAATTATGACTGATCAATCAATCAATCAATCAATCAATCAATCTGTCAATCAACCAAACAATCTATCAATCAATAATTTATTAGTGTGCTCAGGGGCCGCTCATGGGCCGTTGTATTAGCGCACCATGAAAAAAAATTAAACGAAACTTTTATTATCGACAATGAAGGCACTAAGTCCAGTGAAACATAAACGTAAGGGTCATAAGAAAACAGCAGAAATGGACAAGTGGGAATGGTGGAATAAGTTCTCAGGCCGCTCTGTGCTACATTAGGCGCCTTATCATCCATAATGCGGTTTCGATGCGTGTTTTGTGGTTTCCTTAAACGAACTCTCAGCTGTATGCTGCATGCCTGATTAGGCTGACGCATGTGCTCGGCGTCTTATGCCTTGGCGCCTTGGCGGTATTAGCGACGGAGGTCATTTTTGCCCACGGCCATGAAGCCTTTGGCGGGGGGGGGGGGGGGTAGAGGTATACAGATTTGCTGTAAAAAACAAATTTGCGAAACTCCTAAGTGGGAATAGACAAAGAAATGTTACGGCGCTCTGCTATGAACCAAGCTCCCATACAGCTGGCTTCACTTTTGCGCGAGTGTGCTTTGCTAGAAAGACGTTTTAGGGCCATTTATGCAGACTCATACCAAAGCAGGAAGGGGACAGGGACTTTTATTAAAGACCGAATTAAGACTGCGTACATCGTTATCAAACGCTATGTACCACCCCTTTTAAGTTGGCTTCTTAGCTGTACACAAGTTTCTTGCTGGGTAGACATTCTTTAGGGAAACAGAAGCGGTCATATAAAAATATGAAGCCCTTAGGGCCTTATATGAAATACTTCAGTTGAACCCCATGTATCCCCACAGAGCGCTATACGCTGAGCCTTTGTAGAGGCGGCTTCGCTATGATATGAAATGCACCGCTCAGAAGACATTGTTTAGGCACAATGCAAGAAGTCTGACATCAAAGTATGCTTGCCCGAAGGAGGAGGAAGAGGAAAACGTTTATTCAGAAAAAGGGAGAGGGGAGGGGGAGAGAAAGAGTTAGGAGCGGTGGGTGGCCATCCTATTCCGGTAGACCGCGCAGGGTCGCCGCCGCCTTCGCCCGAGAGATCAGGGCTTCCTGGTCCTCGAGCCGGCAACTGCGCAACGCGCTCTTCCATCGCTCTACAAAAGGGGGACCGGGTGGTTGGGGGTTCAGTGGGCCCATCCAGACAAGGTGCAGGGTCATGTTGGGGTTTTATTAAATACCAGCTGTGTACGAATAAAGTATCTCCTGCGCACAGAAGACACCTTGTGCGCACTCTGTCAAACCTTATAGGGTTAGGCAGTCCAGGACATACAGACATTAATACCGACTGACCGACCGACCGGCCAATGAAGGTCGCTGCTAATTAAGACGTACGCTATATAAAACTATTGACTAGAGAAAGCTCGAAGGAAATATCGAATAAGAGCAAGTTTTTCTGACGACTTTACACGTAAGAAGCGGGTTGTGAAATTGTTGAACTGAATGTACACGAACCATGCGCTAGTGTACCTGCACATGCATGCAAGCACATAACGCGGAGTATTTGGAAGTACACAACTCTTTAATGGCATCCGAAATCTGAAAACAAAGTATTTTAACAGGGGGTATAGAGAGACTTGACCTAGTCAGATGTACGTGAGAGGCGTTTATGCAACACCTGAGAAATGCAAACATATTTGCGAACCGAACTACTAAGCGCATTCAAACATACAATGCGTGGCCGTTTTTGATCGTCGTTGTTATAAACTAGCACCATGACTTTGCGAAGTTAGTGATGAAGGTGTTTTTTGTTTATAAAAACAAGGGCGAGGAGGAATGAAGTTTTATTTCTATTTGTGTGGAGGCAACCCTATAGTCCAAGTAGTGTTTTAGCATGGCAATGGTTTGAGTTCGAGTAATCAGGTGTTGTTGATCCCAAACCGCGGAGTTTGTCAGGCTACTCCTGCTTCGTTTTTTTTTTTTTTTTACTTTGCCGCGCTCATTTTCTGCGGATCACAGAAACGGGCAAGCTAAAATGCTGCGAACAGAATTTTACCAAGGTCGTTGAAACAATTTAGTGCTGGGGCGGATGATGTGGGAAAAACGACAACTGCTTAATAGCCCGATCGATCCCCAGTGGCCGGCGGCGAAGGACGCAGTATTAGCATTCCACTATGCTCTGTCCCCGACTGGGTTATCAAGCCGAAATACGATGCACAGAAACCCGACTCAAAGTCGATACCACGAGGGACTTATGCTGCGCGAGATCAGTAATGACTCGTCTTGCGCAAGTAACTTCTCGTCTCGTAGTTCGTCGCGCGAAAACTGCGAGAGTACCACCTGAACGACAGACCCGTTAATCACGAGAATGAGCCTCAGGGCGCCGACGTTGAATTGACGAATTTTGTTTCGTCTCTGCGGAGTACATTAAGCTCGCCGAAAGAAAGAAAGAAAGAAAGAAAGAAAGAAAGAAAGAAAGAAAGAAAGAAAGAAAGAAGTACGGAGTCATCATCTATTTTGTACCAAAGATTTCGCGCCGGCTAGCATGGGAGTGCCTGCAAAGCCGAATACCTCAGCGTTGGAGATTAAATCCAGAGCCGCTAGTCTAAGGCTCAATTTCTTTTTGTCTTGTTTCGTGTCATTTTATTACGGTTGTAGTCAGAGGAACGAGAAGAAAAAAGAAAAACACAAACTCTCTGCCGACGTCGGAGCAAACTTTTGTAATAGTTACGGCCCCTGGGAAAATGGTACTAAAGTAATATTTACATCCCGCATTCTATTACCGCTGGCATAACGACTCGAAAAGGAAAATCATGCCTTCGTACTGAACTTTTTGAAAGGCTTCAACAGAACCGCAGTTCTCTTTTCTTTTTGCACGATGGAGGATGTAAGTAGTCGAATATTTCGAATTATTGCTTATATCTGCGAGTGTGGATATCTCATGGAAATTTTTTGCTTACATTGTACACTTCTGATATTGACTTCGTCGATTTTACATCGCACTTTCTTCCAATCCTCTCCTCATTCGGCATATTCGCGCTTGGCTGCAGCTTTTCTATTCTAAATTTTTAAGCAAACACCAGGATGTCTTGAATTTTAACATTGGCTCCTCAAAGCTGTGTTTGGTCAGAAAGACGTTTTGGGCAGGCAACCCAGGAGAAAAAAATACCACGTTGGAGCTTAGAAAAGCCAGCATCGGCCAACACGTATTGTAAAGGGCGTTATCGCCGACCGTACTTTACGTAAGTACAAGTTAAAGTTAAAGTTGAAGTTTATGTTTATTCGACGCAGCTTGCACGTACAACATTTGCAAGTGGGTTTGCAAAGGCCTGCAAACAAAAAATTCCCCCGCATTTCCCCGAGGGGGAGAATGTGAAAGTGCGAATGCACGGTTGTCGGCCCGCTTGCGGCGCTTGCGCTCGGCCCCCGCAGCCCACCGCCTCGCCGCCTTCTCTTCCATCTCTTCCATCGGGTTTGTAGTATCACGTGTACACCACGCAGTTATCAAGCCGCTATAACGCCGCTGAGTCGCCAACGCACGCCGCTGACGACGTAGTTTGAATGCGTTAAAGATATAAGGCGCGTCACTAACACTGATATCAGCGTCGCCTCCGTGGCTTGGTCGGTAGCGCGTCGCGCTGCGGCCCGCAAAGTCCTCGGATCGAAACCTGGCGCCGGATGCTGTTTTTTCTTTAAAGAGCACTGCGGACGCCGCCGCCGACGCCGGCGGTGGATGGTTTGGGGTCGCTTATAAAGAGCATTCGCTCTTAAAAAGAAATACAAATAAGCATGGTACGCTTGCACTGGGTATTGCCCTAGATATTTTGTTATTTTCTTGGATAACTGCAGAAGGCGACGTATCTCTTTGTAGGTCGCCTCCCCTCATAAGACGTCTATAAGCACTTTACGCGTGTGCAAGCTTCCAAAGCCACGTGAAATTGAATTCACAACCCATTCGACCCTGACCATGTGTCTTTTGGAGCTGCAGAATATACGAAGCACACAAGACAAAACTCAGAAGCCCCGCGCTTTCAAGGTTACAGAAAACAAAACAAAAAGATTTTTAAAAGCCCGTAGCGCTTAACGTTGTTCATTCTTGAAATTCTCGCCAAAAACTGCTGACGCCAAAAATTTAGCCCCATAATGGGCGCATCGCTAGACTAGTTGGAACCCCTCGACAAATCGTACGTAGAAACTCCCTCACTGAAAAATCGAAATGAAATTCCACTACAGTGCCCGAGCCCGCCACAGCAAAATAGTTCGGGTGGAACTATATGCCTGCTCCAACAGAAGCTCGCCTCTCGCGCCTCGCGGGACGTTCGTCAGATTACATGTCGCGGATGGGGGATCCGCGGCACGATCCGCTGCTTCGGTTCCTTCGAGAACACGGAATACATCTGTGAACCCGTAGCTTTTTCTGCGTACGATGTGCTTTAACGGCGAATACACATTCGTCATTATAATGAAATAGCAAGGATAGCAAGAATTCATTGGCTATACGCGATTTTCGCTCTAAAAGTAGGCACCTAAATTGCTGTATATAAAACCGGAGGTGAGCCCAGCACGCAGTAGGCAGTTACCATGAAATGGAATGAAACTAAGCCCTATTTTCAAATATACGCTGCATAATACACCATGATCATCATCACCAGCCTATCGACGCCCGCTGCAGGGCAAAGGCATATCCCATAGATCTCCAATTATCCCGGTCCTCTGCTAACTGCGACCAATTTATCCTGGCAAACTTCTTGATATCATCCTCTCACCTAACTTTCTGCCCCCCCCCCCCCCCCTCCTGCCACGCTTGCCTTCTCTAGGGATCCACTCTGTTACACCTAATGGCCAACGGTTATCTCGCCTTCGCATTACATGCCCTGCCCACGTTCATTTGTTCTCAGTTTCTAATATGTCCTTAACACGGGTTTGTCCCCTGACCCACTCCGCTGACCCACTATACATATATATGGTTATTTTCACGCGTATAACCCGCCCCTCGATCACGTACTCCGCACACCAATGCTGCACTCAGGTAGAAACACAAGAAACACCCCACCCCACTCCATACTCCCTGCACAAATGACCCTGTAATGCAACTATTCAGTCAAGAAACTAGTTTTGTGAGATGCCTCAACTTACAGCGCAAGCTGTGACACTATGTTGAAACACGATGTGGACCAAAATTGATTCGTAATAACCGATACCATTTCATCACTCATAAACAATACCAGTGCCATTGAATTTGAGCACGATTAACCTTTTTTTTTTTTTCGTTCGTTATACCAGATAATTCGCTGTGCCAGTTCTTCTGTTAACCCGGTTAAACTGTATGCGAAGTCGCCTAGTGATTGATTCACGTGCCGACGCACTGGACGTCTCCGCTCTGTCCGAAAACATTGCGAAAGCGCCCTTAAAACACTATATTTGACTTCTGTTTTGACTGCGCTGCGTCGTCTATCTTAAGTTGTACGCGTGTCCGGGCACTTGAAATGGCGATGGCTCGATTTTATTCTTGACAGTATGTCTTTTTTTAGGTGCGGGAACACAGCGGATATAAGTAAACAATAAAAAGTACTGCACGTTCTCTATAGTCATTGCATCAATAAACGATACTGATAAATGTTATTTAAGAGTACCGCTGTCATCAAGTTAAAGTCCCGATGTAACATTATAATAATAACAATAATAATTACACACAGAAAACCCTCTTCGTATTTTCTTCCAATTGTGTTTCCAGCAACAACTATCACGTCCAACGAGAGGATCGGGTCGTACTACATGTAGAATTTTTTTTTTGTTCACTCAATTGAAAACCGAGTCAAAGCGTAACTCGCAGCTACAGTGACTGCACGCTGTCTAAAAGTGATTAACTCTATTTTACGTCTGTTTTTATCTAAATGCCTAATTCAGGCGCAACTGAAATAAGTAAAAAGTTGGAATGACTCTACAGCTCTTACTGATAACGCATGAATAGGGGTGCTGTGTCATGCCAGCCTCTGTCACGTGTCATGCCAGCCTCTTTCACTTAACTGCCATAATTGCATAATGGCAAGTCAACCTGTTCTTTTTTTTTCACAATTCAACATCAATGTCGCGACAGCGCAGTCACAACTTTGTATTGACTCTACGGCTCTCCGCGAAGCACTCCGCTGATTCGCGAGCATCTTTATAATAATATTCTTTTTTTACGTCTAACTGCACGAGAACAACATGCTGTGGTACCGCAGCAACGATGACGACAGCACGGCTAGCGAGGACGACGGCACAAGTGGGATGACTAATGTAGCCACTAGGCGATAAGTTTTCGTTTTGGACCACCAAAGACGTCCAAAGACGTCTTTGTTTTTGCTGTTTTCGGCCTTGCGATTTGGAGGGAAGGAGAGGGTGAAGTCGACTTACACTCGAGTCGACTTACACTCGAGTCGACTTACAAACGTGTAAATACGGTACCTACCTCTCATCGGCTCCCTTCCCACCTCCACGCTCTTTCCCCAACCGTGCGCTCATCCCATGATGAATACAGTAGAGGTGATAGCGTTAAGACAGCCGTTTAGACTGCGTAGTTAAGATGCCCTTTTGCCGCGTCCTCGGCTTCTGCGACTCCCACGACGATGGAAAACGCTCCATATGGTTTCCAGGGAAGGCATACATGAATTTATGATACGAGCTGCGTGAACCCTTTGCATAGGGTTTGAAGGGAACCACCGCACTGTTGTTGACATACGACGAATTAGCGGCGATGTGGTAGAAGCGAAAATCTAGCAACGCTGATAACCACAAAAACAGCCGCCGTTGCCCATTTGCGTGCCGCAATGTCAGTACCATAGAAGCTTAATTAGTGACTCCAGCATGGACCTTGCCATTACCACTATGCGTTGGCAACTGCTGCGCAACGTGTTTGCCGATATGGCTCCACTTAATAGTCAAAGATAGTATTCAAACACCGAAGTGTGGCTGCAGTAGTCAGAGAATCAATCGCATCTATCGTTTTTGCTGCCAATTCCCTCTAAAGGCGCTGTCCATAAACGGCTAACGGCGATACTTTTTCTCTGCTTGAAGTGACCGTGGCTCCTCGGAGTTCACGCCACTGACAGATAAGGAAAACAGCGTTGATAAAGATGCAAACGCAAAACAGTTTGCTGCCTGGGGCCGGATCCATGTGAAAAGCAATCGCGGCAAAACTGAGCATCGGGGCAGGTCTGTATAGAAACTGTAGAACGAAATCAAAAGAGAGCGATCTGAAGCGAAAATAATGAGGCCACGCCTCGGGGAGTCTGTTCACGGCGAACGGATCAAAAGAAGCGTGTGCGTAGACTTTGCCAAACTCTATTGTTATCACTCGCGACCAATTACAAAGTAATAATGAGTCTCCTCGCTAATTAAAAGGAGATGAGCTTGTCTTGAAGAGCCTCCTCGGAACGGAACGGCTGTTTCATGAACAGGCATGGCGCGGTTTAAATCGCCGATCGGGGAAAGGAGGCCCGACGGAGGGAGTTTAGATTATAACATACTTTAAAAATAATGCGAGCAGCGCTCGCCATTTGGGGTGACACCTGCTCAAAGAGAGTAATTAAAATCGGCGGACGTATTGAAAAGTCCGCACGAAATAACGTCACTTAGGTTGCTCAAAGGTTTCCCAAAATTAGAGGAATAATCGCTCACCGATGCGTTTAGTTTTCGTATGGGCGACTGTATTCATTTCACTTAATTTGTTCGCAGAAGGTTTCATAGAGCCTTTGTTTTAGAGCAATGCAGTTAGGGGTATACGTTCGCCGAAATATTGCATTACCTCGGCGGCCCGCCGTCGTCAATAGTGATCATTTACGCACAAAAAGTAAAACTGATCACCCTCCTCCTTTTCTCCCCTTTCCACCCTTTCCTCGCGTTAGTGAAGACGAGGGAGCGAGTTTTGATTGCTCCCCAGAATGAGAGAGGAGAGACGAAGGTCGCGAGAAACGGGACGACCGCCACCACCTTTCAAGCTTCACCCACCGAGTCCTTGTCATCCGCGATCAAATGATGGCCCGCTTCAGTGGACCCCCACTTGGCCCGATACCAACACGCACTGCTTTTAAAGACGATAGCCTTCCTGGGGCAACATAAACCCAGAACTTTTGTTCTGTCACTCTGTCTGTCTGTCTGTCTGCCTGTCTGTCAGTCTGTGACTCGATTCAGCCACCCGGCCGAAGCGAAACAAAATCTGCGCAATAGTCTTATATACTCGCCGCCGAATCTAAACGACTAAGTCCGGTGTCTGTGTTCATACTTGTCAACATTGTTTAACAATAACAAGACATTACGCAAACATGAGACAGAAACTCAATACAGAAGTGATATTTGCAGTTTTCCTTTATTAAAAAATTCATGAATGCTTGGTTTTTACGATACCAACGATATTCGACATGTAGTGCCGAAAGCCGTCGCCTGCTCATGCCCGCGCTCCTGGCGACCTTTAAGAAAACAAACAGCAATAGCTACGAAAGGTTCCACTAGATAGGTTCCAAGTTCTGCTTGGAACGAACGTGTACTAGGGCAGCGTGGTTCTATGAACGTTGAAGCAGGACGCCTCGATTCACGCGCGTGTCCGCCGTACCGCAGCGCTCGCATCGAGGAATCCGGCCTGTAGCAGAAGAACGCGGTAAATTTAAATTGACATAAGCAAACCGTTAATGTTTGCGTCAGTCAACCTAGGGAGTCAGACCTTGGGAGGAGCGCGACGGGAAAGGAACAGCATGAGAGATGAGCGAGAAAGCAAAGGGAGGGATTTACTTGGAAAATTTCGACAAAGACTGCCGTCTTTTGTAGACATTTGCATCGAAAGGAGCAGATACGAGGTCAATTTTTAAGAGAAGCCGTCAATGGCTGGGGTGCGAGATATTATGCCATCCGCGGCGAAAAACATGATGGGGGAAAGCCAGCTTATAAAGAGAAAGCTTAAACCGATACGGTTCTAGGGCCTTCACATTTTGGCACAAGATGGCTTACAGGGCCTATAATAATGTCTTCCAAACATTACATTTCTGTTTAGAAGTGAAGCCTACTCTAAGGAAGCCGGTGTGGGCTCGGCATTTGTGGGCTCGGCCTCTGCTATTTTTAGATGCGAAGGCATCTCATTCACTCGCCTTGTCCCTGCATCCGGCGTCGTCGTCGGCGTCCGCCCCTCCCCCATTCACCTCGCCGCGCCAGCTACGCTCTCCGCCGCTCACCCCCTCTCCTCTACGATAGCGAACACTTACTCGCGAGGGGCATTGGAATGGATTCGATTGGATTGGCTTGGCATGCATTGGCTTGGCTTGGATTGGATTGGATTTGGATTGGATTGGCTTAAAGTGGATTGTGTTGGATTGTGTTGCGTCATAGCCGCGGCAGACGCACTGGCGCCGGCGCATCCCCTCACCGTTATGCGCGCTAGAAAACGCGGTGCCTGCGTCGCTCCATCGTTCCAGCGCCGTTCCTCCGCTGTCCAACGCTGCAACGTGAACCCCCTATGCGTCGCATCTACAGAAGGGGTTTCCGCAAGGGAAGGTGGGAGATTTTTAAAGACGCTAGTCTTTCTTGGGCTACTTAAACCCAGAAATTTTGGTCTGTCTGTCTGTCTGTCTGTCTGTCTGTCTGAAGGGGCATTTCATGGCAAGAGGTGGACAAATACCCTCCCCCGTGGGAGGTATGTTCAAGAAAAGCACGGAATTGTAGTAGAGTGGTGGGAAGTATTATAAACAGGGTGGGCAGGGACTAAAACGGGCATATATCAACCAGGGCTGGTCACTCAGGAGGGCTCAATTACAATTGAGGACCCATTGGTGTTTTAGTGCTCTTATAACAAAAATAGAAGACCAAGTAAAAAGATGCACACAGGAGGAACTTAGGAAGGGTTACAAAGGGGATGGGAAAAAAAATATTGTGAAAGGGTACAACTGTATATGTACAGTAAGGTTTAAGGAACAGATGAAGAGATATAGTGGCCGTACCCGCTTGAAAATATCTGAGGTTAGGTGGCAGATATAATCGCGTAACGGGGTGCAAGAAATCATATATTACTGAAAATGAGCGATAAACACGACATAAGACCAATAGGGTGAAATAAAGTAGGCAGTACAAATTATAAAGCGAGTATAAGTTGAAGGAGTGGGAAGCAGTGGAAGTATAACAAATTTTCGTAAAAAACGAGTTGCAACAACAATCAAGATAGCTCAGGTAGGGATATCAGTAACAGAAACAAGGTGAAACCACAACATAGATAGTTCAGGTTGGAACATCAGTAACAGCAAGATTCAATATGATGTAAAGGGGAGGAAAAATATACGGGGAAGGGGGGTCGGGGGAAGTAATCAGTTTCTGAGTTCTACAGAAGGGCTACCAGGACACAAGGGACAGCAGGACAGGGGAAGATGAAAATCGGATCACGGCAGAGAACGAAGACGGCAGATCAAGACAGAAGATCAAGAAGAGTCAACGTTGAGCATGAAATTTCACCATCAAGGAAGCACTTAAACTGCATTTGTGTTTGCATATCAAGATCACATGTATCAAGACCGACATGTTGACCCATAACCGAGCTTCCACATAATAGTTTAAAAAATACCACTGATTGCCTCCCGTCCCCTCCCTTGACTTGGTTTCGCGTGATAGATCTCTCTTGTTTCTTCTTTCTTTCTTCTTTTCCTCTCGTAAAAACACTCTTTGACTTCGGTCCAGTTTGTTTATTTTTAATTGGCGTCACCCGTGATACGTATGTGGTACGGTTTGGGCTTTTATTTTATTTTATAGCCCTTTATTTTGTCTGTCTGTCTGTCTGTCTGTCCGTCTGTCTGTCTGTCTGTGACTCGATTCAGCCACCCAACCAATGTAAAACAATGCCTGCGCAATAGTCTTATATAGTCACAGCTAAATGTGCACGTCTAAGTCCGGTGTAATGTTCATACTTGTCAATATTGTTCAAGAACAACAAGGCATTACGCATATATAAGACAACAAATTAATACAAAAGTGATATTTGCAGCGTTCCTTTATAAAAAATCGTACATGTTTGATTTTGGCGAGATTAAATACTTCATCAACTGAAGAAAAAATTATCGCTCCGCCGTCGCCTGCTGTCGCCCGCGCCACTATAGCTTCTGGCGGCATTTTATGAATTCAAGTGGCAACAGTTACGAAAGGTTCCACTAGATAGGTTCCACGTTCTGCTTGGAACGCACGTGGACTAGGGAAACGCGGTTCTACAAACGTTGAAGTAGGGCGCATCGATTCACGCTCGTCTTCGCCGTACGGCAGCGTTGGCATCGAGACACCCGCTTTGGAGCAGTGAAACGCGGGAAATTTAAAATGATTTAAGCAAACCTTTGGCGTTTTTACCTTGGGAGGAGCGCGACGCAAGAGGAACATGAGAGGTGAGCGGGAAAGCGAAGGGAGGCATTCACTTGGTAAAAGTCAATAAAGACTATCGTGTTTTCACGACATTTTCAACGAAAGGAGCAGATACGCGGCCAATTTTTTCTTTCCACTAGAGTTTGAACGCCACCGGACCTTCTCTTATCTCCGCCGTTTCACGCCACTTCGCAAGAGCTCTCAAGTTTCGAGCGTCCAGGCTGGCTCTTTTGCATATCGAAAAGACCCGGTTGCACGAGCCGCTGGGCAAAAGGATACGCCGGGCATTGTCCGAGTAAAAGTGAAGAGGGCGAGGTGATGGTAGGAAGGACGTGCCCTGGTTGTGTAAACAGTCCGCCTGGTCATTTGCTTCGGATGAAAGCGGAACCGGCATTCTGGCGCTGTCTCATCGGAAGTGGTTGCTACTAAGTCTACGTTCGTGATTGCACTCAATGGCTTCCGGAAGGCCGAGACATCCTACGCAAACCACCCCATTCCCTTCCGCGCCTCCTTATTCCCGAGTCGTGCGTGGCACGGTCGTGTCGCACGTGTCAAAGCAACCGGAGAGCAGACAAGGTAAAGCAGCCAGAAGTATTGTTATCGAACGTTGTCGTCCTGTATCCACACACACGACAAAGAAATAGAAGGTTCTTTATAAGAAGAGAAAGCCAAAATATCTGCCTGAGTTTCGACAACGAAATGCTTGTCGATTGGTAAAAGAAGAAAATATAAACCCGTTCGATTGCAGAGCAGAAAAAAGGAAGCGTGTAAAGAAATAAAATCACAGAAGAAACAGAAAGCTCAGTTTGTGTCAGTAGTAGAGAAACACACGAAATTATTTTAATCTATGTGGATGACAGTGATTGCACTTGGTCAGATGCGTCCACATTTACTACTTTTTTTTTTGCCTACAACAAAAAACAATACAGCGTGAGCACAAAGCCGAATGCAGTTTTAATCAAGTATTGATGTTTATCGCACAAGCAAGTGATTGCCTTCCACAGTGTGCGGCTATTTCGAGGAATCGCGACAGCTGCTCATGTCGATACGTCTTGCGCTCCAAGCACAAATCCTTATATTTACCTTCATTGTCGTATCAACCTGAGGTACCCCCAAGCTACATCATTACAGTTTTCTAACAAAAAGTTTGTCATATAACCAGGTTACAGCTTGGTTGCACAGAAAGCTCCTCCCTTTAAATGTCAACAGAAGACCCGAATCAAAATGCGGACACATCACCAGTTTAAAGCACGAATCCCAGCCAACGCGTCCATTCCGATAATATATGTGCAAGCTCTTTTAAAGGGACCCTCCAATGCTTTTGATAAGCGCTTTCACTCTTTCCTTTGAGTGTGGAACCACAGCGAAAGCTGTAGTTATCGCCAGCACGGAGCGGCACTGCGGGATTTGCTCGTCGCACCAGATAGGCCTTCCATTTCTGCGTTTCTTCCGTGGCTTTTTTTTTTTTTTTGAAGTTGGTATCGAAAAGCGTTCATTGCTGCAGCTGAAGCAAAACCGGTCAACAGCCGCTACATGGCTTTACTGACGTAATTCGAGCCGTCGAAGACCGTCAAAACCGGGAGAGAGAGGAAAATATTTTCAACGAGTTTACAAGTTTTCTGATGGATACAGAGCAGTACTTTTTGGCTGAGGTACTTCGCGACCCCCTAATCTAAGGACTGGGTGTGTTGGGTGACTACGTTTTTCAAGCACTTAAGATTCCAAAAACAGTTGAAAAAAGTGTTGCAGGGTCCCATAGAAAGTAGGATAGTGCGCAGCCGCACCCAAAACGGTGACAGCGCTCCGCCTTTGGAGACACGAGGCAACGCCGGCATGGACCACCGAGTGGACTGCGCACGCGTCGGGTCATCCTAACCGCGACAATACGTTCGCATCGGGCTGACCGGCGGCGGAGACAGACTCATTAGATCCGGGTAAACAGAGCGGCTCGTCACGGGGGAATTAATTACCTCGTGCCGGAAAGTGCGGGTCGGACGAGCACGGGTGTGAAATCGGTCATTTTCCACGCCCTCTTCCCCGCACGCTCTCCTTCGTATTGAAGACACGGCTTTGCAGACTGCATGGGCCCCGTGGGGGAGAGAGAGAGAGAGAGAGAGAGAGAGAGAGAGAGAGAGAGAGAGAGAGAGAGAGAGAGAGAGAGACAGAGACAGAGACAGAGAGGCTTGCCTCCTCCAGCGACGTCTGCCACTTTCGCACGGTGATGTACACGCACGAAAGCCCGGACTGGAGTTAGAGTGGTTTCGCTCGAAACTCGAGTGATCGGTTACAGCCACTGCACCGAGCTCCAATCTCCCTCGTCTCCCTCAATGCGATTTCAACGGGGCATGTTAGGAAGGGTAGGCGAATTTATCGAGAGGTTCATGGTTGAGCTTTCTGTTACCGTGGTATTTTGTCTGCTTCAGAGTCCCTTTTTAAAAATGATAGATTTTCTTCAGCTACCTAAATGCGAAAATGTTGGTCTATCCATCCGTTTGTCTGTCTTTCTGTTGTTGTTTTTTGACTGTCACTCGATTCAGCCGTCTGGCTAAAGCTTGAAAGAACGCTTGATCAAGAATGACCAAACATGAGTGCACAACTGATAGCATCAGCACTCTATTGCGTAAAATACACGCGGTAGTGGTTTTTGCAGAAGCAAATAAAAAAAAACGCCCTCAAAGGGTGTCCCAAAGGGACGAGATAAATGTAAACACAAACGAAGACGTCTCTTTGAGCTGTTCTAGGAACAATGAAAACAAAAAAAAGTTCCAATCATTGAGTCAAATTGAGCAAACTTTGATCTCCTTTCATCATGTAGGGGAACAGTGTGAATAATGGGAGAGGTGAGAGGAGAGGATGATGCGCTGCAAGGGCGCGCGGCAAGGAATACCGCACGTCTTTCCGCGGCATTTGCACTTGTAGTAAAGCTCGTCCGCTGTCAAAGTATCCAGCCACCGCTACAGTAAAGCGGGGTCACGCACCCAAACAGAGGCTTCGGAAATATCCCCGCTTCCCCTGGTCTGGATCGAACCTGGCTCCCTTCCGTTACGTAGCTGATGTGAATCCAACTGCACCACGCAGGCACACGTTACTCGTACTCAAAGGGTTGGAGGTGATCTTTGCGCAGCGCCGTTGTCACGGTTGTTGCCGTTGCTAGGCCACAAATAAGTGCGCAGTAAGATAAACTGAGGGAAGAAATCATGAATTAACGCAATATTAGCCCAAATGAATGAAAACTCAATCCAGAGCATAGAGATCGAGAGTCTCTTTATAGGGATTACCCGCCGCGGTGGCTCAGTGGCTAAGGCGTTGCGCTGCTGAGCACGAGGTCGCGGGTTCGATTCCCGGCCGCGGCGGCCGCTTTTCTGATGGAGGCGAAAAGCAAAAACGCCCGTGTGTACGAGATTTCGGCGCACGTTAAAGATCCCCAGGTGGTCAAAATTAATCCGGAGCCCTCCACTACGGCGCGCCTCATCGCCTGCGTTGCGTCGGCGCGTTAAATCCCCACAATCAATCAATCTTTATAGGGATTTTAAGTGGCTGCCTCACCCTCTCTGGACAACTTTTCTTACCAACGCCAGGCTGACACTGACACTAGTCGGGAGAGGGCGCCACAGACCCTGGGGCGAATCTCTGCTCCGCACTTGACGGATGTCATGTTGAGTGGAACTGCTTTATTTATCTCGTGCGTTTGAGGCGTCGAACGAGCTTCGCTTTGCGACCTGGTCTTAATTTCGACCGGCCTGCCACCTGTTCCCATTGGTACTTTGGGGGCACGGCTGCCTAAAAACGAGTCCGCTTATTTCTCCTTCGGTAATTGTCTGCCCGGGCGCACTACATTGTTACATCAACCCGAACGTGCCATTATTGAGAGGCCGGACTTCTTCCAAACGCCTGCGGAATTAATTGAAGGTGGATGCGTTAACGTTTATGCAGACGAAACGATGTTCGGTTAATTGCTTGCATTGTTCCAACTTTAAAAAAAATGAACAGACCAAGGGGAAAGGAAATTTATTGAAGTGCTCGGAGCGGGTACAGTCAAACCCGTTTATAGCGAACTGCAATATGCACCGCGATTAGTTCGATATATCCAATAGTTCGATATATCCGAACCCACCTATAACGAAGCTTATTGTTACGAGTTTGCAATCCGCGGGCGCCCCCCGCCCTCTCCCCAACTCCGCCATCCGCGTATGCAGAAACGAACACAGTACTGTAGCCATTACCATACCAAAATAGCCCATTTATTGCAAGTAATAAAGCTACTTTCCGCCTTGACTGCCCACGTTGCAAAAAAAAACGGTGATTTTTGTTTTCACATTCGTTTTGGCGGCTTCAACTAGCATAGCATTCTCTACACGAAACATTGTTTGCACCAGTTCGAGTCCGCGTCCTCAAAAACCTAAGAAGCATTGGCGGAGCACATCGACTTCCGAAAGCGCTTTGTTATAAGCGTGGGATGAATTTCAGTCGCGGCATCATCCCGAACGTTGGCGAGCTCTTCCCACCGTTCACCGATGCTGCTGTCTTGGTCCAGACTCGCTGACTGGGCGGGTTCCGTCGCGAGTCCCGCGCATCGGAAACAGTTACGGAAAGCAGTGGGCATCACATCGCTCCGTGCGAGGCGCAATGTCTCAGGCGCGGCTATTGCTCAGCGGTCGCGGCCAATCCACATCTCAATCGCCGCTCGAGATCATGCATTTCGGCGGCCATTCTAGGCGCCCAGAGTTCGATATATCGGATGTGAACTTCGTTATAACGGATATGTTTCCCATGTATTTCCGTAACTGAATTATTTTCGTTCGATATATAGCATAATTCGCTCTATACGTGTTCGTTATATCCAAGTTTGACTGTACTTAGCTAAACATCCCACTCTCTCTACCTCGACATGCTTGCTCAACTATCCGAACATAGGTTCCGTGGCGAGCTTAGAGGAGGCTTGAGTTAGTCCCATAACCTTGTATTCCTATTGACACTCTCTGTCTAACGAACACAGGAGTAGTTCAGTACTAACTCTTGTCTCGTGATCTGCAACGCTTGCCACACCTTCGATTGTTCAGAGTATTTAGAAAGAATCATTCCCAACCGCCTGAAGCTAATTGACGCAATGCCAGAAGAATAGGGCAACAGGCCATGCTTTTTTCGCAGTGAACGAAGGTGCGGTAGCAGTCAGTATGTTTCGTGAAAGTCGCATTCACGTAGGCTAAACTTTTACCTAAATACGCCTGGCGTGGAATCTTACTGATTAAATGGTTGGAGCAATCTGTCGGAGCCCTAGTGAAAACTTTTTTTTTCTGAACGAGAAACGCTCGAGCGTGTAGGAATTATCCGTCCGTCCGTCCGTCCGTCCGTCCGTCCATCTGTCTGTCTGTCTGTTTGTCTGTCTGTCTGTCTGTCTGTCTCTGTCTGTCTGTCTGTCTGTCTGTCTGTGTGCGTCTGTTTGAATGTCTGCCTCGGTGTGTGTGTGGACGCCTACCTGTCTGTCTGTCTATCTCTCTGTCTCCCTGTGTTTCCCTGTCTCTTTCGCTAGTGTATGCTTGCGTGCGTGTGTATGTACGTCTCTGTCTTTTATCAGTGTCCGTCAGCGCATCTGTGTTTGTGGATGCGCGCGTGCGTGAGCCTCACGTGTGAATTTCTGTCTTTCTGTTTGTCTCCATGTGTGTGTCTGTTGGTCTGAGGGTGTGCTTATGTGTGTTTGTTTTTCTCCAGTATGTGTGAGTGCATGTACGTGTGTCTCTCTATCTGCCCGTGTGTTTTAACGTGTAGCTTTGTATGAATAGGCAAAAAAAAAAAAACTCGGCCCTCCCCTGTACCTAGGAAACTCCTCTGCCGCAGCCCCACGCGCATACGTAAAAAAACCAGGCCGGAGAGGACTTAGAAGTACGGGGGAAGGAGGGATAAAAGTCTCTCCCACACCATAGTGCGCGCGCAGCGAGTTTCTGCGTGAAGCACAGCTGTAGCGATAACAGCAGGGAGTGGCTGCGGTTGTGCGGGTGGAGCAGCGTCAATGTGGCAATGGCGAACACCGGCAGCACGTTGCATCGAAATGGGTAGGCCACGCGTTGTACCCACTCCCGAGGAGCAGGCAGCTTGTGATAAGAGAAGCCGCGAGCAGCAACGGCAACAATCTTGTCTACGCCGTGCCGGTTCCGCAGCACGGGCGCGACGACAGGCTCTACTGAACCGTAAGGAGCAACACACAGGGAAGCACCTGCCGGCAGGCCCAGCTTCGCTGGTTGACAATCTGTGCGGATGGCATGGGCGCATTATTTTGCCGACGGTTCAGGAATGGTTATCTTCATTTTCAAAGCGCAAGGTAGGCTGGTGTTTTTCTTTTTTCTTTCTGGACTTATGAATCACAGTCTTCAACTGTTTCTTCAACCAATAAAAATTTTCATTTTTCTCTTCGCCTTAAATTTTTCTTTAAAAAAAAAGAAATGAAGGAAGCTCACTGTAACGCGTAAGACTTCAATGTAGCGTCGCTGTGCGCAACTTTCACAATCATCACGACTGTCTGACTCCACGATTGCGGCCGATTTGCTTCTTCTTCACTGTCCCAACGACATTCACTCCATCATTGTTGCTATAAGTGTGAGCTTCATTCATTTATTTTTTTTGAGTGGGAGCCATCGGAAATCACCTTGCAGAGGCGTACGCTATGGCATGTATTTTTCGCTCCGAGTAAGTGATGCCACGATTACGGCGAAGCTGGAGTTTTCTTTTTTTCTTATTTATTGCCTCTCTGGTCCAGTTTCTCTAAGTCGGTATGCGCGCTTTGGCCACTCACGGCCAATTTCCATACTTTCATTTTCTTGGTATTTTCCACTGCCGAAACGAAAAAGTAGATTTGCTAAACAGCTTCGCTGGTAAAAACAGCGCAAATGTCGGGACAAAGCAAGGGAATCACACAACACAAGCGCCTTGTTATGTGATCTACATATTTCGTCCCGTCGTTCGTGCTGTTTTCATTTTCAGCCTCGATGTGCCAACTGCCCCTTAATCAAACCCTTCTGCAATTTAAATCTTTCTTTCTGCGCGTGCATGTGTGCCTGTCTGCCTGTGTGTGCGTCTTTCTGTCCGCTTGTGTGGGTGCTTTGCGCGTTCGCAAAAAATCAGCACCTGAATACCTAACGGGCACACAGCTGCTGGTCAAAATAGCAGAAACATTGTAGGCCTGAACACGTATCATCGCAACAATCTATACCTAACATGTCATTTTCGTAGACGTAGGTACAATTGCGTCGCTGGAGCCGGCTGTGGCAACACGGCCGCCTTCTTAAGGCGCTTTACTATTTTAGCAAATGGGTCTTTCTTTCTTCGCTATAGCCTGGAGTATCCCGCGAAGAAAAACGTCCAGGGACGCTCCAATGTAAGATTAACGCCCCTACACCGTTCTAATTCGCGCCGAAAGAATGGTGTCCATTTTTATTGAGTTTGTCCTTTTTTTCTCACTCTGGGCGAAAGCTGCGCTGGTATATCACCCCCGAAGGACAGGTGCTCAACGTCACTGTCATGATGAGCCTGTTTCGAAGACCTCAGAAGACAGAGCCGGAGAGCGCAGATAAGAACGGAGAAAAGGCCCGGCGAATCCAGGAAAGTTTCTCCGCAGCAAATACGCTGATGATACCACTACAGTATTTTAATTTTTTTGCCGTTATTCTTTTATCTCTTTTTTTCGCTCTCATACTCACATTCATTTTGTGTGTTCGTGTGTAGACTGATAAGAATGGTAATATTTGAACGAGAAACAAACCCAGCAAGAATTCATACATTTATTTTCGCACTAGTCAGAGTTTAAACGAATGGTTACGACTGCTCGCACCGAAACGAAATCGAAGTATGTCACATGTAAAGCTATTTGAGACGAAACCCTGTCCGTCCATACTATACTGTTCAGTTCCACGGGGAACGCTTTGCCTAATGCAGTAACGAGCAGTTCAGTTATCGCAAATTGATTGACCGCTGGTGTGTTATTCGAATGATTATTGTACACCTAATGGTTGAATTTAGTACACTGTACCTGCGGTAGGGAGCCTCGAATTAAGTGTTGTCGCTTCGTTGTTTGTTGGATTTTGTTTCCCTTTTCTGCGTAGTTCTGATCACAAGTGTATTGCACATAGGGGTATTCAAATTGGGCACTTTCCTCGTCAAATCAATCAACGGCTTTTTGATTGTGGACACCAACATGAATAACTGCTGTTGATGTTGAAATGAAGATGTGGAATACAGGTGACCGAAGCCGCAGGAACGAACGAATAACTGTATTTACATCAGACTGAATTTCTTTATACTGCTAACATGGCGTCCGAGCGTTTGTCGTCCTTCTCTTCTTTCCTCCGTAGCGTCCCTGAATCATGCCCTCGTCTTCATCTCACTTAGGTTGCGATGTGGGACCAAATAAAGCGCAATAACGGATTTGATTTGATTTGATTTGACTTAAAGCTATTAGAAGGCCTCTCCCACCCGTGTCCCCGTACTCAGTTACCGCAATTGCTTTCAAACAGAGTCATTATACAAAACTCTCTGCCCTGCGTTTTCCCAAAAGCTACCATACCGCCAGCAGTTTTGAACCCTTTAGCTATTAATAAACAAGTAAATGTAATAATAAACTGCTAAAAAGTAACAGGGCCAAAGAAAAAAAATGCCCGTACACAGAACAATCCAATTTATTGCCACACGAAGCGGCCCATCAAGACAAAAAGAAGGCAATACAATATGAAAACGCCACGACCATCAATCGAAAAGAAGGAGGGAGGGGGGGATGCGATCGAAATCGGGGTTATTGCATCCTTCTTTGTAGCTAGCGAAGCACTAAGTGAGATACGCTGGTCAGGTAATGACATCCTAACACAATAAAGCCTCAGAGCTTCCGCGCTTCCCCCAGGCTAAACTTGAACAAAGATTCATGTCAACGCTGCACGTAACGGCCGCAACGCCGGAAATGGCTTCCCGCGAGTCTTTGCAGGGGCGCGAACAATCGACTGCTGGCAGGCATGCTCTCGAGCCTCCGGGCGAACCAAAGACGATAATGGCCGCGAGTCTTCCGAGCGCTATGCCGAAGGTGAGTGCATCGATGAAGGGTGTGTGTGGTGGCAACAATGTACTGTCATTGTTTGAGGAGCGCAACTCCTCTCGTGCTTTTTTTCCCTCCCAACGAAACCGAATTAATGTGCGTGCACGCCGGAGGCAAATCGTTGTTGCTAGCGATGACTTCTTCGGCATAGCGCACTCTACACGGTGAAGACGGCACTCTGACTACGACACCATAAAGACGTACCACGATGCCAGCGGGAAAGTCAATTGAGCGAAAGCTAATAGAGTTTCTGCGGCCGATTTCCGCTCACTCTGCAACGCGTCCTATCACCATCAATATATACAGGGTGTCCCAGCTATCATGCACCAAAATTAAAAAAAAGAAAACAGCGTTACTCGAAGAAAACCTAGTGCATGATGTTTGCAGTACTGTAAAGAAGCGGGCAGTATTTTGTGTTAATTAGACAATTAATTAATTGTAATTAATTATCTAAGTCCAGAAGTATTCTCCGAATCATTAAATTGTCAATGAGGCAGTTGTACCCACGAGAGGTATCTCACCGCGGTATTTTCAGCAACAAACTAATGCGTACTCATGCGTACTCATTTATTCTGACTGATACAGAAACCCGGCGGGCCTTTTTTCGCCACTTTCTTTCTGACTCCAAAAATTCTTCATTTGTTTCTATGACCTACCGCATTCCTTACGGAATCCCTCGTCCCGTACGTCTCTGTTCTACAATATATATATATATATATATATATATATATATATATATCTATATATATATATATATAGTAAGGAAATGAAGGGCTCGTTGGGGAAATACAGAAAGATAGGTCGGCAGTCTACAACGCCAAAGGAGGCATAGGGGTGTGGTTAGGCTCTTTTTTTTTTACTACGGCTAATAAAGTTAATATTTTTTTACATATACGGAAGAAAGAAAGAAAGAAAGAAATTTATTAGCCGTAGTAAAAAAAAAAGAGCCTAACCACACCCCTATGCCTCCTTTGGCGTTGTAGACTGCCGACCTATCTTTCTGTATTTCCCCAACGAGCCCCTCATTTCCTTACTATATTATTCTGCGAAAGCCCAGCGATGGTCTCGGTTCTGGCAGCCTTGATGCCTAGGTAGCATAAGAGGGCTTCCCGCCAGTTACCCGCTCATGACAGGCTGTAGACGTTCAAGTCACGCCCCGGGGGTTGAAAAGAAGGTCCCCTTCTCCCCGTGTAGTCCGAGTGGCGCTGGCTACCACCCTCAAGCGTCAGATACACTTCTAGTAAATATAAATAGCCCAGAAAGTGAAGGAGAACACAGTCGCCCAGATAGCCGAATTGGTAAGGCATTCGAGATCTAATCGAAAGGCGTGGGTTCGGTCCCCACCCTGGGCGCGTGTTTTTCTTTCTTTCTTCCTTTCTTCCGTATATGTAAAAAAAATATTAACTTTAAACTTTATTAGCCGTAGTAAAAAAAAAAAAGAGCCTAACCACACCCCTATGCCTCCTTTGGCGTTGTAGACTGCCGACCTATCTTTCTGTATATATATATATATATATATATATATATATATATATATATATATATATATATATATATATATATATATATATACAGAAAGAAATGCTGGCAGTCTACAACGCCAAAGAAGGCATAGGAGAATGATTAGACTTTTTTTTTACCGTTAGTGACGTTCTATTATTATTTTTCATTATTAATAATTACATGAGAAAGAATAAAAAACACGCGCCCAGAGTGGGGACCGAACCCACGCCTTTCGATTAGATCTCGAATGCCTTACCAATTCGGCTATCTGGGCGACTGTGTTCTCCTTCACTTTCTATTCCCCTATGCCTTCTTTGGCGTTGTAGACTGCCAGCATTTCTTTCTGTATTTCCTAACGAGACCCTCATTTCCAAACCCTATATATATATATATATATATATATATATATATATATATATATATATATATATATATATATATATATATATATATATATATATATATATATATATATATATATATATATATATATATATATATATATATATATATATATATATAGAGAGAGAGAGAGAGAGAGAGAGAGAGAGAGAGAGAGAGAGAAAGAGTACACTTCCGTACGATAGTCGTACGCACGTGTACTCTACTCGGACGAAGGCATGATGGCACGCACGTCCACGGGCCGAAACGTGACCAGTATACTTCTTCATTGTTTTCCCGTGTGCCCCACCTTTCACTTATCGTACGTAATATTGATATATTTGTTTAGAGAGCTTTACATGTTCATATTACATGAAGTACTTCTCAACAATGTTCAAGCAGGCGTGCGTGCCAATTGCTAGGCATAGCAAGGTGAGCATCCCTACGTTGGATCCCACTCTACTCGTGTAGATGTGAACAAGACGAAGGCAGCATGGGCGTAGATCAAGATGTAGCCATAATAATTTTTTATTGACGCAAGGCAAAGGAAGATGATAAGAGAGAGAGAGAATAGTTTTAATGAAGTCTGGCTATGTTATCCGGGCTAAAATGCCTAACTTGCTATGCCAGTTGATGACGTGATGAAGATGATGGCGATGATATTCAAGAACTTGATGCGCACATGAACGGTGAGTTATTCACAGCGACCGGTCGATACCTGTGTGTTGCAGGTACTCTATCAGGGCTTTTGTAGCCCGTAAAGAACGTTTAGGACAAGCCCATGGTCCTAAAACGTCCTTTAGCTGAATGTCCACGGTAAGCGGCAGTCCCAAAGACACCGCGAGGGACCCTCTTTGAGCACTGAATCGAGCACATTCACAGAGCAGGTACTGGAGGGTTTCGAAGCCGGCGGCACACGATACCGGTGCAGTGATTGCTAACGGTCTCAGTCAAATTTTTGGGCGGGCATCACAGTGTCAAGCGATGGTGAACTGCTGCTTAATTTCGGAGTGTGTGGGCCTTTAACAAAAGTTTTGCCAACCTGTTTTGAGCTTTTAACCCATCAAACCCTACGCACATATCACGAAGAATGTTTGTATCATGTGTTGACAGTTAACGCGATGTTTTTGAAAACTTCTTTATAGGTTTTAACCTCGAAATGAAACGCGTTTCATATATTACTAGCTATGTAATTCTGTAGTTTAGTAATTTAGTAACCCGACCGCTCGAAGTAATTGTACTTTCAGTTTTCAGTTTCAGTTTCAGTTTCAGTTTCAGTTTATTATTCATTCCAAAAAAGTAGTACAGTAATATCATTATACAGACGAGGGTCCCAAATTTGAAAACTATAACGGGGCCTTTGAACCAAACTAAAAGCTACGCATTTTGGGAATCAACCAGTCAGCAAAGTTCAAAACTGCCTCGTCAGCTAATTAGCCAAATGACTGTCCTGCCGAGTCTGTAATCCCCCACTGCCTCGTTTTGCTGACGTCAGGGAACTTAAGCGTTATGGTGAGATCACGGCGTTTGTGCGTGCAAGCGACTCTGGCCCGTAAGACCTCGCCTCCATCCCGCAGTCTGTCGCGCACTCTTAGCCCCGCACAGGGCGCGCAGGTTGGGATGCGTCGACCCGTTGTAAAGGGGCTCGTAAGCGGAGCCCACCTCAGCTTAAATAATTACCAAATCTTGCTGCCTGTTTGCGTAAAACTAAATCATTAACTTTCTCTACACTCCAAGCGGGTGTTCCTAATTAATGTGCTCAGCAAATATATCGAGTCATCATCTACGCCGTTGTCAGTACGGAAGCAAGAACGATAAACCAAAAAATATAGATAAAATACTTAGGTTTCACTTTGTATTTCAAGAAGCGCGGGCAAGAATGAAGTGGAGGAGGACAGGTAACTCAGTCGAATTTGGTTCCACTGCAACCTTCCACAACGTAGTTCGAATGTGCGACGAGGTGCAGCCATTTCGCTCGGTTCAAACGCAATGCCGTACGCCGTATGCGCAGTGACAATGATGTTCTCAACACCGCACGTATGCGTGCACGCCCCCGCAGACATACGAGCGAGTTCCCTTCAAATCCTTGCGAAGCAGATAACTGATAACATCGCATTAATTGCGTATCAGTGGTGTCACGTTACACTCATGGCAGTAGCTAAGGAGCAAACCCACACTGCGTAGCGTTGGTGTCAAATGATTGCGCAAGCCACTGGCACATATCTAAGTTACCAGAGATAAGCGAAGCCCTGTATTTTTACAGCCGACATATTTCTCGCTTTGTGCACAGCGGGTGTAACTAGAACACACTCCCGCGCGAACTTCCACAAACAAGGGAAACACGAACCGACAAAACAAAAGTCACAGGTGACGACACAAAATGGGGCTCCGCGAAAGAAGCGCACGATTTCAGCTTGGGTGTTTGTTTGTTTGTTTGTTTGTTTGTTTGTTTGTTTTGGTGTAATAAAAAACAAAAACGAAATAAGAGAGCAGCAGGCGAGTGAGAGGTCGCATGCGGCCACGGGAAAAACACCTCACGAGGATCCGATGGGAATGCGCACCGGAGGCAACGGGATCCCGGTGGAGAATAGAACCAAAGTGCATCAGAGCGACAAAACAACAACAACAAAAAAAGAACAGGCAACAGCGAAAGGGATTATGCAGGTCGCGGTGTGGGCTCGACGACACGCTCCGCGATAACAGCGTAGAACAAAAGGTTATCCGCCCGAGCGAGAGTAAAACCCCGCGACAAGAGAAAAAAAAAGTACATACGGGGCCCTACCGTGAGAAGAAAGTCGGTGGCGTTGTTGCGAACGGTAGAAACGACGCCACGAAAGCCCCGCGAGCTGTGAAGCGATTGTGCGAGCGGGGATCGTGATCGAAGCGCGGGGCCCGTAAATAACGCCGCCATGAATTTTTTAAGCTCCGATTGAACGACTCGAGCTGAACATAGACGAATAAAAAACTCGGTAGCATTTTTTTCTCGTTTGCTTTGAAGATTCCATGCAGAGATGGAAACAAAATAGAGGCACTTTCTATTTTCAGCGATGATGTTGCAAGATCGGTCGGAGGTGGTGCAGTGAATAGTGAATAAAAGAAAAGTCAACCGTCCTTCTCAAGCATGGGTATTCCAGGTTCGTTGGTACAGTACGGGCGGCTATCACGTCGGCTCGCTCTGCGATGCTGTCCGCCCACACCAAGCTGAATATAAACGAATGCTATATCGGGTTAAAAGTTAAGTACGACAAAGAAAGTTTCCCATGCCCACAACACCGCGGATGTTTACCCGTGCGGCGAAGGAGTGCGCTACTGCGAGTATTTTTGGAAGCACACAATGAAAGCAACCAAGAAAACAAAGCAACAATGTTTTTCTAGCATACTTTTATTTACAGGGAAGAAGTCTTGCACCATGTTCTCACCAAAATTGGCCGCCAGAAGACTCTATCATTATGCCGAATTTTACTTACTTGTCATAATTAGTTTACAATGATGCTTTTGTAAACGTTACGGATTTCCTGTCCGGTGTCAATACATGGCCAATTGAAGGGTGAGTATGGTTACAGAAAACGGCTGCAACGGTTGTTCTGTCAGAACTACGACGAAAAATTGGGAGGATTAATTAAAAAATAATTTTAAGGAAGTTAGATGTATGTGTCCTTATTCGACCAATGTAGTAAGTTAGCAGGCATGACTCAGCATATATATTTACTAATACAGCTTCGCTTGTCTTCCCACAGCCCTGAATTATTTTAGTCGTGTACAGTCGTACAATCGATCAGTCAATTCTAGAGTGACATATACGCCATATAAGCAACCAAGGATCACCGCTAGTGCACGCACACAGTAAATAAACATGACAGGAATTCTTTCGATGATTTTTAGTACTCGGTGTGTTGGTAAATTACTGCAGTGGCGGTAAACAAACTCGGTGAGCAAAGCAGATGATGCCGCGTATCGAGCTCAACCTCCTTCCCAAGGTCACGCGGTGACGTCACGACTTCCTCGCTTAAGCGGAGTGGTAGATTGCACTGCAGGTGGTATACAGGCCCGAATATATAGGCCAAGCGGCCGCCATGCGCACGTAAATTTCCACCGGGTAAATCGGTCGCATTCTTTGTTACTACGATGAATCGTGGATGATATAAGGGTGGTGGCGGTGCGTGCTGCTGTTAGAGCAAAGGATGTACGCCTTCATTAGCGTACGTTGCTTCGAAAAAAAGGGAGTAAGGCTGGAATCGAGGGGGGCGATGTTTATCGTACTGTCTGGGCATCCCGTATCGGTATTTCGGTTCACATCCACTGTATGTCCACGATGAGATGCAGAAATGTCATATTGCCACCACATCAGAGTGAGGACTGCGAACGGCTTGAGTCGCGCCCCGCGACGGGCACTTGACAGGCGGAGGTATATAGTAGACATGGATACGCCTGTTAATAGCTGCATTGAAGCATCTTGTTTGCAGCCTTGCAGGCCTCCTGCGTATGCGTACACGTACAAAACGCGTGGCTGCTTCCGACGTGCGAGCCTGTTTCACGCACGAGGCGTGCCACCAGGAGTCGTCGTCGGTCCACTGCTGTTCTTTCAATCATCGTAGTCGTGCTGTATGTTCGTGTCAGAGGCAGTCTGGTGTCAATACCATGAAGCCGGGTAGCACAATTACGAATGCTATAAGCTCCTTAAGCTTTCCTTCCTTTCCTTCTTCATTTCTTTCTTCCATTCTTTCTATCTTTCTTTCTTTCTTTCTTCCTTTCTTTCTTCTTTTCTTTGTTTCTCCCTTTCTCTATTTCCCTAATTCTGGTTTTTGTACTTTTCTCATTCTTTACATCCGATTTTTCTTGGTCGCTTTCTCTGTCTGCTTCTCCGTCTGTCTTTTATGGTTCGTTTGTTTTTGTTTGCGCGTTTGTTTGTTTGCTTGCTTGTTTGCTTTTTGTTTGCTTGTTTGTTTGTTTGTTTGTTTGTTTGTTTATTTGTTTGTTTGTTTGTTTGTTTGTTTGTTTGTTTGTTTGTTTGTTTGTTTGTTTGTTTGTTTACTTGCTTGCTTGCTACTATATATTTAAAGAAATGTGTCCACAATTTACAAAAGGGGTCATTAGGTTCGCCTACCGGCCTCTTGCGCCGCTCGCCTACAACTATACACGTTGACATATGCAGACGTCCGCACAAGTGTCCCTATTGTTCATCAATCGAAGCCAGAACAGAAGGGTATGGCCGGGTAGGGGGAGTTCAAGCACTGTGCCTCCACGTGAGAGCATCCGGCGAGCTTCAAGCGATGAAGGGGTGGGAACGGGCGGTGTAGGGCCTCGGCGCTGCCGCCGATCGCCAACGCCTTTGCATCTCGCACCATCAGGCTCCAAGTAAATACGGGCTGTACGGACACAGCTCTGGCACTACGGATGCACGGCTTTGGTCAATCTAATGCGGGAAAACTCGGAGTTCAACCTGTTGACGCCCATTTAGACGGAGAAAAAACATGAACGACTGCAATGTGTAAAGGTTCATCTGTGCAATATCTTATACATTGCACGAGAGGGTGTCAGCGCACAGGCATACACTCTCTTTACAACGAAGCGGGAAAGAATGAATTGATGAGGGAGGCGTTGCCAATGACCTGGCTCACAACCTAAAATGAGTTAGAATAACGGAGCAAGGACGCCAAAAAATAGGAACAAGCATTTTCAATATTAAAGGGGAAAGAAGAAAGCCCGGGTGCGGGACGCCTTCAATTTACCCTCATGACGCTAAGGTCGGAAGGGAGACCCGGGAGTTCTCCGGCGTATCATAAGTGAATTGCAATACATTGCCTTTACTCAAACGAAACATCAAAAGTAAACAGTTCCCAACTCAAGGAAGGAAGGGAAGGCACAATAAGTGAGAATTAGAATCTGGCTCTGATGGCAGTGCTTAAGTATACGACTTAGAATTTTCGCTGCACGCGTTCAAGCTCGCGGTTATATTTCGGGATTTCGTGGCAGGCATCAGATGCGTACTCTAACTGAGGCAGGCAAATGGTTGTATACAGGTTTAGGAATGAAAAATGGGACACGAGTCTATTTCAAGACTGCGGTGGGCTCGTCGCGTGACCATCTTGATGTGAAGAGAAAAGCGTCTTGCAGGAACTCGCAACTGAGAGTCATATGACGAATACCCAAACCGCTCCGCGATACAGCGAGCCCTTATGAAGTAGGCTTCAATTTAGTGCACAAATGCATTGCGTCGAAGGCATTTGTCCCCAAACGAACAACAAACCGTGTGATACTTATACCTATATAAAGAAGTGCCCCATGCACTGACTGACGGATTAACTTATTCATCAGCGCCCAGCCGAAGCCGCTAGACCTGGAGAATTGAAACTTCGGGAGCACATGTGTCTGTCATGGAGTTGGGGCTCGATAAGGCGGGATTTGCCGAAATTATGCCCCTAACAGAGGAAAAATGGGGATATTGTGGTTTCGAAAATTCACGATTATCTCGCTCATCCGTTCTGATATCTAAGTGCTTTTTGCTGATATAAGTTGACCGTGAGAATCTCTAAAAAGAATATTATGTTGTTGTTTAAACCAACGCCAGTAAGTAAGTGTAAGTGGGCAATTTATTTCTGTCTGTACAGTACGAAATGTTGTACGAGATGGGACGGAAGGAAAAAAGCTGCTTTTTGCCGCTTGAGCACCCCTTACGCGATTCATAAGACAGCAGCAGTTATGTAGCTCGCACAGACGAAACGGCTAACATTTTACACAATAGTAACGGTAATATGAACCACGTATATGACTATAAAAATAGGCAGCCATAGAAAAAAAGGAACCCATGTAAAGCAAAACAGGTAAACCGACAAACCGGTAACCAAAGCCCATGTAAATCCTCAGTAATGAATAAACCCGATTAAAACAGAGGCTCTAAAATGGACATCAGCTTCGTTAACATTTTCTTTGAGATTCTCGTTATAGAAACATTAATTAATTTCAGTGTGGTTAAAAGTCTCGTTAAGGTTTACAAAACAGATTGGTGAAAATAATTGGTGCGACACAATGCAATGACCCAAGCCACGATGGCATACACAGTAAGCTTGTTCATGACGAACAAGTTGAAACATAGACAACATGACATTGTTATTGGCGACTACAGCAGTTTTGTGCGGTCGCGGTCACTATGGTGTACACCGATCATTAGTATTCACCGCTTTCTACAACCTTTGTCTGGCACCCGGGGTTTAAGACCAAGTACGCATTAAGAGCACAACGTCTTAATGAAACGTGTATGCCCATAGTCATTGTTTCGACGACATAAACGACTGAATACCATAAGCGGTGTATGTCATCCTAAGCGCGACTGTACATTGAAAGTAGTCTGAATGCGTAGAGTGAAGTTACCTTAAGAAAATTAAACTCAGCAAAGTGTCGTTCGGTATGCGCATTCCATTCGACATTAGAAATAAGCCTAATTCGACTAATGAGTCGAATCGTCATTTCGGAGCAGACTGAGGGTTTCAAAGATGCCCCAGTATATGTTTCACGGCTAGATCCATCCAATAATTTTTTGCTGCTAAATATTACTCCTACAATTTCTCAAAACCGATTTTAAGAATCTTCCCCTGAGACGCCACTAAAACGGTGAAACGATTTTTTTTAAATTACACTCCTGACGGGCCGAAAAGGCCTAACACGCTAAAAAGGTAATGAACAAACTGGGTACGGAAAATAACGTTTCCATTGCAACTAGCATCAAATTAGCTGGGTAAAGTAATTCATTAACATATTTTCCTGGGTTCTACCTGGATTTTATAGAGGTTCGTGGTGGCACTGCCGCTTCGTAACCCCCCTTCCCAAAAGGCAGCTCAAAGTAATTGCTGTCTTACTCTGCATTCCTTCGTCTGATTGTTGCTTTTTCTTCTCGCTTTATCCGTGTTCGACCTTACACGTCTCCCGAATTGACACATTCTTTAGAAAGAAGAAACCACGTTACCGGACTCCCAGTTCATTTATTTCAGCGCCTGTCGTTCGCCCACTTGGGCCGCCATTCGTGCCGTCCCCGGGCGTTATTTAAGGCCGTGGAGGGTGTTTTAGTTTTTTTGCTCCTTAAAAAACCATCGGCGTTGTCTGTATTGAGTCCGTTCACAGCGCTTGAAGCTTGCGCTGACAATAAACAAATGCGGCGCTAAAGACATGGATTTCGAAGAATAATGAGGTTCCAGAAAGGCGTTAACTACGTTCTTGCTCACTTTTCTTTTCTAGCCCAGTCACTACGTACAGTATCGCTCGGCCTCTATTCCGTGCTTTCAGCTTAGGCTGTCCAGGAAGGTACGTTGTTGGTTGATCACAATTCGACAGAAGATATTACGCACAAAAAACCCAAACTTCGTAACGGAGATGACGTCCAGAAACATTGTGGTTTGCATTACCTGTGTATAAACAAAAATAGCGACCCAACGTGTAACAGTTGCTTTGTTGTCGAACACAACGCAATCAGTTTCCCCTTCTCCCTGTGCCCTGGATGTTCACGGGAGACAGCGTAATGTATCAAGACCTTTCTTCCGACCGTGAGAAGATTATTTTCCTCCCCACGTTAAGCTGTCCGGTAGTAAGAATTGAGATTTTCTTAGCCGGTTTTCTTTTTTTTTTCTTTACTACCCGTCTGTCTTGACGGGGTGCGTGGCTTTTACTGGGCGGACGGAGTAGCTTCAAGTACCAGAGCCAACGACATCAAACGTCAGAAATCCGGTAGAAACAACATACAACAAAAATACGACGCCCCGGTGTTATGTTACTCTAAAGAATGTTATGTTTAGCGTAATAGTTATTTTAATTTTAGATAGCAACCGTCAAGAGAAATGACGAAAGCTTTTGGTAGAGCCAGAAAAAAACACACAAGTGAAAAATTATTACCCGAGACTGCACAAAGAGACGAACGTCAGTGAATCAGCGCCAACTCGCAACAGTGGGTATATTGAAGGCTCCCGACAGACACAGTAAGGACAAATCGAGCAAACCAAGCTGCGCCGAATTTGATCGTATCGCACATGTCATTCGGTTTGGCAGCAAGTCAAGGTTGTTCCGGTTCCGCGGTGGAAACGGCCGAAACGTCCGACAGGGCGTAGAAAAATAAACAGCTCGAATGGGCTGGTTGTCCAAAATATGTGAACGTGCAGTGGAAAGACAAGCATTGAAAGGAGACGGCAAAAAGAAAGTGATCACGCAATGACTGAAAGACGAAAGATGTCATGCGGAGGAAGGAAAATGAACACACAAAGATGGTAGGCTTCACAGGACGACGGTACATGCGGAAACGTCAGATTCAAAGGGAAACTCGCTTCCGCTGATGGGCCGTGTCTCGGCTGCAGAAAAGTGGGCGCTATTTTGAATCGGGCCATGCATTTGACTGCCACGGATGGCTGCACTCTGTCTTCCTTGTTTTCTAATTTTTTGTTTCGTTTCCATTTATTCGAAGCGAGGTTATTCTTCGTGGTCTTAACGCCACTCTGCCTTTTCTGTTTATTACCCTTGGCACGTGTCAATGGTGACATGACGGCACTGGTAATACGCCATAAAAAACGTCGAAAGAAGAAAGAGCACTGAGCACCATCCTTCAACCGCCTCCCCCAACCGGCCTAGAGCCCGCCTTGCTAACCAATAAAAGCTCTCTCTCTCTCTCTCTCTCTCTCTCTCTCTCTCTCTCTCTCTCTCTCTCTCTCTCTCTCTCTCTCTCTCTCTCTCTCTCTCTCTCTCTCTTTCTCTCTCTTTCTCTTTCTCTCTCTAATGTTGACGAGAAACACATCATAACAGATTCATTTGGTTTGGTACTTAGATGGAGTGAGGGACTATTTATAAAATTGGGAAATACCTCCTGCAGCGTTGGGACACAGAGCAAGTTGGTATTGCTATTTTAAAGACACGTAGTCAAGGCTTTGGGTGGACAGGGGTCCTTGAAAGTCTATGAAATTTATTTAGAAGCAAAACAGCGTTCTTTGAGTTGGGTTTAGGGGAGTAACGGGTGAAACGCGAGTAATGGGTGCAGTTTCTGTTGTCCGGTATAGTTTTGTAATGGGAGGAAAGTTCGAAAATATTTTGTTTTAGTATCATATGCATGTGTTACGGGAGATGATGACGATACGCATGAACCATTCGCCTTGCTGTACTTAGCATATTATACGTTCCCCTGTGACAGTAGTAACTTATTCGCGTTCATACTTGCAGTCTTAAAGCAAAAAGGACACAATGAAGAGAGATAGATGAACGACATACTCTGTAAGTCGCGCCGTGCTAAACTGTACTGTTTTGCTGTGTTCTTTGTTGTACCCCCTATGTAATGCCCATCGCGGGTCCTTGGGTGCTAAAATAAATAAATAAATAAATAAATAAATAAATAAATAAATAAATAAATAAATAGAAGAATAAATAAATAAATAAATAAATAAACTTGATTGATTGATTGATTGATTGATTGATTGATTGATTGATTGATTGATTGATTGATTGATTGATTGATTGATTGATTGATTGATTGATTGATTGATTGATTGATTGATTGATTGATTGATTGATTGATTTACTAACCATTGCGTGGTTTCCAAGGTGAAAATACAAAAATACTTATATGCATCATTCTCACAAGGACAGCTTTGCTGACGGCGGGCGGTGTGATTCAAGTCGGGGGTTACTGAAGGAAACGGAAAAAAAAATAGATCTGAAACAAAAATAGCTAAGGGGGCAGGGAGGTAACGACACCCTCCTTATTTCTCTTTAACTTCTTTAACGGGCGCGACGGTCTTACTGACCACGTCGAAGTTTCTGAAAGTCCCTCCCCGTTTACCCAAATGGGTTTTTTAGCAGCATTCTCGCTAATACGTAAATGAACGAACGAGGTTAAGAAGCCGTATCCGGTTACCCCCTTATTACGTGATTTATAAAAGATTCTTGGAGTACGTGTCTCTCGGGAGGCTCGGCTTTCACACTCCACTCTGCGAAGCGCGGGTTGAACTCGAAGCAAGCGCAGAGGTGGGGCTGGGGGCGCCACAAAGACGTAGAAGGTAACAAATTGCGGTCGTTAGCGAGAAAAACGGCCGCGGCTCCATTCAGTGACAGCGAAGCACGTCGTGCTGCCGTCTCATCCCGGGAAGAAGCGCCGGCGAAAACGAGGAGAGAAAATA
The DNA here is from genome assembly GCF_048455015.1 of Haemaphysalis longicornis. Classification (NCBI taxonomy): domain Eukaryota; kingdom Metazoa; phylum Arthropoda; class Arachnida; order Ixodida; family Ixodidae; genus Haemaphysalis; species Haemaphysalis longicornis. The sequence continues at coordinate 106,042,859 of NW_027526361.1, read as the reverse complement.
TACGCTCCAGGCACCTTGCGAGCAGCGAAGAACGCGATTACTGGACCCCACTAGCGCGTTTCTCTCCTTCAAGCATATCCTGTCACTTTGGCGGAGCGTACACGTATTCACGTGCGCCACTGGACGGACAGGCGTGTCGCCCGACATCAAATATGCCCCGCCATCACTGTGAAAGCAGACGTCGGGGCGCCGTCATGAATCGCCGGCTGATTGCGCGATTGATCTATTCAGTCGAGCTGGTGCGACCACAACTGCGCGGGACACCGAAGTCATGTTTGTATGGCTGCGACAGAAGGACATCGCAGTGAAATTGCACAGGAGCGGTATAACGCGTACAAGCCTGATGACGCTGACTTCTATGCGACTTCGGAGCGCGGGACGCCGTCTACGTGACGTCGATGTGACAGAAACTGAAAGCCTTTGCCGTTTTGGACTTCAAACATCTTCTCAAAAGCAGCTCCGTAATTTATTTTCGTTACAATGTCTGTCGCGGGAGCAGTTATTAACTGCCCAAGGACTGCCGAAAACTTCTCTGGACAGGCAACAAAAACCATGCATGGGTTCGCCGCACTACTGCGCAGCCATGTCAACGTAACCTCAGTCTCATAGAGCCAACTGCTTGGAGGGACATTTCTGGAGACCACCGAGGAATGGGCTTTGTTTTATATTCAATGATTTAAAGATTTCGTTTCCTCTAAAATACGAGGATGCAGGCTGGGACTAAAGGCTGGGTCGTGTTGTGCAGCAAGTGGCCTGCGCTGGCGGCTGCGTCGGATGTATACTGTTGCCGAGTATGCCCGAAATCATAGTCTTGGCCACAAGCTGTTAGGCATGGTCACAAAAATTCCGCAGAAATTCAGAGAATTGTCTACTAATGCGCAGCATTCTTATGCCACTTGTGTTTAGGGTGAGTTTTTACAGCAAATTTTTTTGGTTTATCCTTTCCGACAAATTATGTCCAGTTAGGCTATTATAACGATTACATTTGGAATATTTGCTAAATCTGCCTTGGTGTGGAAATGCAAGGTGTTACACGATTCGCCGTTTCCCGTAATTATTTTTTTATTTTTCCTATTTTTTATTTTCCAGAAATTGGTTATACCAGTTATCTTCGCTTACGCTATTGTAACGATTACAGGTGGAACTTAAGCGATATCTGCATATTTGTGAAAATGCAGGGTGTTACACGGTCCTGGCTCTGGGGGTACTCGGCGAAGAATGCTACGCATTAATATTATTGTTCAATGGCTCCCAAGCCACTGCGGCATTTCTGGGGATGAATGTGCAGATGAAGCGGCTCATTATGCCCGTGGAAGTGCCCAATTGGCCGACATCCCGTTATCGCGCCATGATGCTGGAAGCTCACTGCGCTCCATCGCCCGCAGAATCACGCTTACTATTTGGAACACGCCGGAGTTTTCAAACTCCCGTCAGTGCTTGCTGGACCCCAACCTGCACCGCCACTTGCCCATCAACATGCCACGCTCGGATGCCACCTTCCTGTGCCGCGTGTGGATGGGAGTTGCTCTCACCAAAGCTTACTGCTTTACTATAGGCATGGCTGACAGCCCTGCTTGTGACGTGTCTGGCATGGACAAAACAATAGTATACCTCTTGTGTCACTGTGCCCGGTTTGCAACTGAGAAACCGCACCTGTCAACCGCATTCCGGAAACTCGACAACCAGCCATTAACTACGCAGATTGTTTCGTGTCACAGGCGCTGCCCATCGCAATCCTAAAAGGCCCCAAAAGCATTATTTCGTTTTTTAAAGAACACAGGCTTGTCTGAGCGATCGTAGAGACACCGTGTACAATTTTCATTCGTCATTTGGTTAGTTTACCTGTTCAATTTAGGCTTTATTATCGCCTATAGTGTTGTTTTTGTAGTTACCTTTAATTTTTCTTTTCTTTCTCCTCAAGCTCCATTCCCCGACTTTTCAATACCCTTTCTTTCTCTTAAAATCTCTCCTTTTCCACTTCCCATGCGTAGGGTACCCAACCGGACTGTAACCTGGTTAACCGCCTTGCCTTTCATGCACTGTATTATCCTTCCTCTACCTCTGAGTGACCAGGCGGCACAGAAGAATGACGTCATGACCTTCGTGCTGTGGGAATGTCGGCAATTTCACATATTCACACGCAGTCATATTCGACAATTTCACACTTAGTTTAGTGCCGCACAGACGTTCGGAGCACCTCTCGACGATGTAGCACTGTGGCGGAAAAGCCCCCAGCTTCGCATAGAGTTACAATCGTAGAGGTTGGATCCCTGGCAGGTGCACATAGCTCTTGACAGCACTGAGTCGATAACCTTCAGGTTTCTAGGCAACAGCCGATGTAGGGCCGGCAGGCTGTAACGCAAGAGGCCGACAAAAAGGATCTTATAGGCAAAACAGTAAGTACACAGAGCAGCACCAGGAATTCCCACGGAGCTTACGCGCAGAATGTGCACAAAATAGAGGACCCGCTCTTTCCGTCCCCGAATATGTATTCAACGAGAAACGGTTAAATTCCGTCAATGCCAGATGCGACGTTGTTTGCAAGTTTAAGAATAAAAGTTTGCACCTCACTCCCGTTTGCGGGACTTAAAAAGATAAAGTTTGGAATTTGTGTCGGTTCCAATGTAGCACTACTTTCATCTTCACCTGTCGCCGCAATGCAAGCCCCCCCCCCCCCACTTTTTTTATGAAATGCCCCTTTCCGTTGACTCTAGCCGCCTACCGTTAAAGGGTGCAATATTAAGGGTTACTGTCACACACCGCACTTCCGCGAGAGGGTCGACCGTCTTAGCTTGACCGGCTACCACAGAACCACGCTGTGAAGTTTGCCCAAGAGGGTTTTGCTGTCACTCTCGCTTTAACGTGTCGTTGCCCTGCTTCTTCTCCTTCGTGGTTGTTGGATGGGGATAGGAGAGATAGAGGCGCCTAACTGTCTGGCGTAGAGCCGAAACCTTAACTGGCTGAAAGAGTAGAAGTCGTTATAGATAAATTGAAATTGGAGCACAAAAGACCGAAAAAAGAAAGAAAGAAAGAAAGAAAGAAAGAAAGAAAGAAAGAAAGAAAGAAAGAAAGAGAAAAGGAAGGACAGAAAGAAAGAAAGAGAGAAACAAAGAAAGAGCCCTGGGGAGTAGTCGTTCTTCGCACGCAGGCCCGAATAGGGCAGATCTGCAGTAAGCAGATCGTGACCAGGTTGAAAGAACGCATTAGCCAAATTCAAATTCCTACTTTTACTTTTGCACTAAGGAGAAGCATGGCGTGAGCGTCATTTCAGCATTCCTTTCAAATATATATCTTGTATCACACGGAATTCACTAACAAAATAGTTTCGCTGAGAGATACTCCGGCCGCGAGCTAACAACAAGATTCGCTAGTGTGTACACATACTTGGCCGGTCACCTTTTTTGCGCTGAATTACACGACTGCGGTATTTCGCAGCACCCCTCATAGTATCATTTTTCTCTGCAAGTCATTTCTCTTCATCCACCAATACTGCGCCAAAGCGCGGCGACGACTGGTGCAAGTCATTTGTCCCTAATCTCGCCTTGCAGGGCTATATGCAACGAATACCCAGAGCGATCATCAATCAGAGTGCGAACGCGTCGCCGAGCGGCTGTAGCTTGTCAAGACGCGCGGCCTGTTGAGCAACGCAATACGAGCCGCATGGCAATTGCTTTCCGAGGCCGCCCATCCGAAACCATATACGACGCCGGAATCCTTTTCCACGAGGTGTCAGTGACCAGGACCATCCGTTACTGGTGCGGATGAGCGCGCCGCTGGCAAAATCCGCCAAGGTTGAGAGGCTAAGGGCGGAATAGACGCAAAAGACGCCGACAGGCCATTGTTTTTTGCCTGGTTGATGGCCCTATCAGCTGCGCGACCACCTGCGGCTGCTTCACACTGCGGCGATTCAGCTCCACGCACGAAGGGTGCATGCAGACTTACGGGGATAGTAGGCATGTACTCGTTTCAGGATTCATGTCTTGCACGAATTTCTGTGGTGTATGGCGCCAAGTAAACCGAGGGAATCAACAAGGGTGGGATGGAAGCCTCCAGTAGGCACAAATATGACGCCGATGATGTCGGATCTGTTGTCATTTAAAGCGGCGAAGAATCTTTACACTCAGATATGTGCTTAAACTCAGCGAGGAAATTTGACATGCACCTGGAGCATAGCCGCACGGCTACAAAGGAAAGCTATACAGCTTTCTCCGAAACTTAGAAGTTAAGGAAAAATTGGTCCTGGTCCAGGATTTAACCTAGGACCACCGCCTATCTAGGGAAGTCGCTCTACCAACTGAGCTACCAGGAGGCTAGCCGTTTGTAGCGCGAAAGCGAAGTGATCAACAACTCTAAGTCGAGGGCAGGTGTTAATCGACCAGATTTAGGGGGAATCCCTAAGGTGTAGAAAGTTTTCTCGAAAAGATAATTAGATGTTTCTGCGAAGGGTAAAGTAATATCCACCTGAAATTTTCCCCTCGCACAAACCTACTCCTCCCCGGAATCTCCCCTAAACTGGTAGATTAATTCTAATGCTTTGCCGCCGTTGAGAGAGGGAGAATAAATGTTTATTGCAGCAGATGAGGTGCACCCGAAAAAGCAGGAAACGCACAGCAGTCGGGTTACTTTGCCCGTGCGCACATATAAACGTTGTGAGTAGGGGCGAGGGCAACTGCGTGCCGTTCTCTTTTAACCAACGTAAGCGTGCGTACAGCTCACGCAGTGCCCCATAGACGTGGAAAGATTTGCCAGAGAGAGGTTCATAAATACCCGTAGCCGTTTGCATAAAGCGTAGGTACAGACATGGACAAATGAAGCGCGAGCACGAAAATATGAACCAAAACACAGAAACAGCGCGATTCCTTTTCATTCAAGTCAAAATGGCAGGTGGCCTAATTACAGTAATCAAGTTGGGAGACGCCGCCTTTATATTATATTCCAATACCGCGCCTTTATTGCGCCTCCATGAACAGTATTTTGCAATTTTGGTGTTCTGGTTCATATTTTCCAGTTCGAATTTCACTTGTCCATGGCTGTACAGTGTGTCAAAATTTTCTAGGTCACGCCAAAGTGCCCCAGGCCACAGAGAATTCAGGGCAAAAGCCTAATGTGTAACTTCGGCGAAATTACTATTTCACAGTAAGAAATAAAGGTGTTGTCTCCATCTTTATGGCATGAAACGTTTGAGCCTTGCTCGGAAGGTAACCTTCTATTTTTGAATTTTTTGCGGCCTACATGTCTTTGGCATGGCCTAGAAAATGTTGATAAAGGCTGCACTTGCGTTGATAAAGCAGCGTGGCACATGTATATATGCTTCGTCTCAGTGCAAAAAGAGCCCATCCTTGGGATTTTCAGGATCTCGGTACTGCGCCATTGCCGCACATCCGTCCGCAAGAGCCACGATGCTGGCGGTATTCCGCCAAACTGGCAAGCGGCGCGTTGGTATCAGCGACCGCGAGGACAGGCAGCGAGAACATTGCACGAAAATTTGCACGACGTGCTTGACTGAGCTGTAATTGGCTTCACAACGCTTTGAGGGTATTCTTCAATTTGCCCGCGGTGTGCCCTCGCTTCGAAATGTTCTATATAATATCGTATACTAGAAATTGGACACCAAGTTCGCACTACTTCGAAATGGGCGATGTGGACTTCGACGTTGCTAATCTAAGCCAGGGCCATTTTTGAAGCGGAATACAGGGTTTGGGGGTTGTCACAGGACAAATAGTGATGTAACGCTAAATCGATTGTCAAGCTCCCATTTTTGTGCACAAAAAGACAAGAATAAAGAAAGACAAGAATAAAAATGAAAACAATAGCGGGGAAGGGGGAGGGGGGGGCGAGCAGTAAACACTCGTTGTCTACCTCAGAGCGCCAGGATTGGAGCGATAGCATACCCGTCTGCCTAGCCTGCATTGTCACAAAAATAGGCGCTCCAGCTTCTTAGTGCCGAGCACAGAGGCGAGCTGAAACACTACTTACACCTTCCTCTTGGCAACCCACATCAACGCGTATGTTCGTTGACGTGCGAATATCCACGGCGACGGCACGCCTACAGGACTTCTAAGCAATCCGTCATTCCGCGTTTGCTTCCTCGAAGTCACGCCTGTGCTAATAAGAAACAACGTGACAAAGATAAAAGTCACAAAGCACACCCCACACACGAGCCGCCCCTATAGACACTGGGCGTGTGCGGGCGCCTCTGTTCCAGCGCCCCTAAAACAATGCAAATTGGCCAGGACATGGTTCGGTCTAGCCCTTCGTGCGATATTTCCCTCCCCGACTTCCCCTCTCCCATGCGATGTTTAATTGCGAGCGATCGCGTTCGGCCGGGGCCTTCTCACGCGACTGGCGAGAGCATATGCGCGATTCGTTATCTGCCGCCGGCGATCGGGCATGCGCACCCATGATGCTGTGTGCGCCACTTGGGACTAAAGGCACGCCGCAGCCATTTGGGCGCAGACGCGGCAGCACGCGGGACGCTGGTCCACGACGCGCAAGGCTGCTCTACAGCGGCCGCGTATTCGGCCGCACACGTTTTTGCAGGCCCCCGATTATACAAGCGCAGGGAGCAACGCTTGCCGTGGACTGCGATATATGGCTGTTCGTGAAAGCGGACGATGTATTTCTGGAACGAGCTAGAGGGTATTGGGTTGGGAGAGACTCTACACGTGCGAGCTCTCCTGCGGAACTGGAATGGGCTTTGTACCGTACAGTCTTTGTCACGATTTGCGAGAAGTGCGTGGGGGACAAAAAATTCAAAGTATAAGCTTAGCTCTCGACCGAGGTTAAAACGTTTGATCGGGAAAACACCTTTCATTCTAACTGTCATAAAACATGGCTGCGGCTTAACTCAAATAACCCTGGACATGCAAAGCTTAGCTTAGCTTGATTAAGTCGTGGTTTCAATTTGTTAACATTTGATTTACTGTAATTATTATACTATTCGTCCAAAGCAAATCTTTGTCTATGGTTGTAGCCCCACTTCCGGCGTTGCCTGAGACACATGGCTTGCTTCTCCTCCCTCTCTGACGCTAGCTTCGCGCGGTTGCCATTCCTGACCCTCGCCGGGTTATATCCGCGGGGTGGTCGGACACCACTTGCAGACTACGGCTCAAAGCCTCGCGCTCCCGCACAACGCTTGGAGAATACGGCCCGGCTTCACTCTCATCCATTGCCGAGCTTGCATGCACGCGGCATATTACGTGGTGAGATGGCGCCCCTGCTGCGGGAGCGCATGCGCCGAGCCGGCTACGGCGGCGGTTAGCGAACGCGGCCGCCGCTGGAGCCCCGCACGGCGAGTCACGTGATGCGTTGCCAAGGATACCGCGCAGCTGCGGTCAAATAAAGGTCGTATTCCCCGCGACGGCGAAAGGGGTCGACAATATTACAAAAACTTCGCTTCAATAGTTTGGTCACAGTTAAACGCTAAGCTTTTGCTTTGAACTCTTTGTGGCCGGAATCCATTCACGAGGCCTATGCAATATGGTCAAAGACACGTTTTTCGAGACTTTACATCAGACGGTTGGCTTGACAAAATGAAGAGAAAATCTAAGTCTCACGTTGAGAGCAGATGAATAAAGGTGAACGAAAATCAGGTGAATGTAGGGAACAACAATATCCCGATCGCCTAGGAATATGTGTGAGGAGGCAATTTATGAGTATGCAGTGGATTCTTATGATTAAGACACGCAGGGTGGGAGCAGTTGAGAGTCAGTGGATGTCATAAAAGCAGAGTGAGTGAGGGAGGGAGTAATTTTTTAAGTGAAGTTACTTATATCATAAATAAAAAAAAGTGCTAAGTATGCGTTTTAAAATGTGCATAACCGCAACACTCATGTAAATTAGTTTGGTGAACGATACCCACGGGCGCATCGGAAGCTTAGGAACATACAATGTTTGTATCGGTAGCCACGCTTTGTAGAGCGCGACGATGACGTCACCTGTATCATCTCCCGGGGCATTTTTAGTATTCTTGTTGTCCAACGTTATGAAGTTAGGAAACTTGGAACAACTTTTTAGCAATAAAATACACAAAAACGCTTCAAGATCTTTTCGTCATTCACACAAAAATAACATGTGAAAAGGGTTTAAAGGCGCAGAAAACGCGGACACACAAGAAAATAAACAAGACAAACAGAGGGCCTGTCTGTCTTGTTTGTTTCTTCTTGTGTCCGCATTTTTTGCACTTTTAAACCCCTTTCACTCATGTCGAAATAACTGAACCACACCAAGCTTTTGCTTGATAAAAGAAGCTGTAAAGTTGCTTGTTCTTTTATTAATTGTTTCACCTTTCTCTCGGGCGGATTTCGTCAAGTGTAACAATCTTATGTGACGAAGGACTCAGCACCTCGGACAGCTGCCGATTGGAGCAGCCATCATACTGCATCCCGAACATCATTTTTTGATAAATGTGTCATGTACTCCACTGACCATGGACCCCTCCACGTTACTCGTCTAAAATATTATTCACCGCCTCGCGCAACACACGGCACCAATCAGCCTGCGGTGATCTAGCACCTCGTGAGCGATGGTCACACGTGGGAACTCAGCCTTGGGCAACTCCGAAAGCATGCGGGAAACGCCAAGGGCGAATTGCGCAACGCACAGTAGAGCCGCAGCCACCCTGCCCGCGGAGTTAGCTAAGCTCCAAACACAAGCTGCCGCCACCGCCAAAGGAGAGCGTAGAGGTACGGACACCAGAGCCCCAGGAATTTCTCGGTTGCATGCTAAGGACTGCTCAGAGCAGACGTGTGTACACGTCGTGCCGCTTTTCATTTGACTTATAAACGCACAGGTTGGGCGCTTTTACGTCGACGCGGTTTCGCAGGGGCGTGTTCGGCTGAATTCCCCATGCGTAGAACGCTAAACCTTGATGTCCGGCGAACTGATCGCTCATGTGCGCGCTTTATTCCGTTTCCCACGACTGTGAGCACTTATATTCTACAAAGCTTTGAGAGGGATCACGCGGACTTACAGAGTGGGGGTATCGTTATATGAAAAAAGCGTATCATAAGCTGTGAACTGTTGTGGTGCCTGGTGGTTTTCTTTCCATACACGTGAAGAAATTAATATTAATGCACTTCATTTCCTTGTGTAGAGTACAATACAAACTAGGGCCAAGTCAATTGCGACATAATGCCTGATTTTGATCCAAGCAAGGAAACTAGTTATAATTCTTGCAAGGCTTCAGATGTTGCGATACACGTAGTTTGGGGATGAAGGAGGAGGCACTGAAAGGTTTCCAAGAGGATTGTACCTAAAGACGGCTCTTCGAACTTAAGAAACTGTCAGGGCTGTAAGACGTCCGTATTTACCATTACGTCGACACCCGCAAAAGAGTGGGCACTTCGTGCCGTACCCGAACAGGCGCACACCTTAATGGCGTGCCGGCGTGCCAAAATTCCGAAGACTTGTATCAGTCGGTAACACGTCTGCGCAAAGATTCGAAAAGATTCGATTATGTTCAAATAGGTGGCCGAGGGAAAGGTGCTGCAACTGTGGCACCATGCTTAAGTTACCGCAATGGTGCTGCAATAAGATAGAATTTTATTTTCTCTTCCATCGCGGCAAGGCTATTTGACGTAATCACAAAGGAGCACGACTCTGGTTCTCGGCTCGCTCCTATACGGCTCCTTGCCGCCCTTCGCTAGTGTCGGTTAGGGAAAAAGGTTGTGGAAATTTCCTTGGCGAAGTAAGAAAGAGACAGATGGAGAGATAGAGTAAGGAAGATAGGTCAACTATTTTACCCGCCGCGATGGCTCAGGGCATGGCTAAGGCATTGGGCTGCTTAGTCAAAAGATTCGGGTTTCACTCCAGCTCGGTGGCTGTTTTTCTGGTGTATATGAAAAGCTAAAGTGCCCCTGTGTCGAAATTTCGAGGAACATTAAAGATCCCCAGGCGGTCAAAAATATTCCCAAACCCTTCACTACGGCGGGCGGGATAGCCCAGGTGCAGCTTCGGCGCGTTAAATCCCACGATCGGCCAGTTATTCCTACAGTTTTAATCACGCGGAACGATTTTCTCACTTGCTAAATAAATTAATTGCGCTTAAAAGGGGGACACGGACGACGTGAGGACAGACACACACGCAGACAGACACACACGCACTGCGCCGTGTGTGTCTGTCCTCACTTTGTCCGTGTCCCCCTTTTAAGCGCAATTAATTTAGTTAGCAATGGAATACCAACGTGCCCAGGACACTGCCCTTATTAAGCTGATTTTCCCACGTCTCGTTTCCTGTGCTCACCAACAAAGAAAGTTTCGCCGTTTACTGGACGTATGTATAAAAGCTTCTCCGGGTTGGCGTAGTTATTATTTGCACTCTATAAGCACCAACTATAAACACTGAAATGGCTGGGAGCGTGAAGACCCGCTAGGAGGTATGCAACAGCACTAATTGCCCCTGGGTTAAGTACCCCGTGTGCAGAATTCAACAATGACGAAACTACTCGTTCAAAAATATTTGGTTCAGCTATGTAGTTCCTTTCCCACAGTTCTATATTTTACATTTAAGGCAGCATAATTTGATGACACCTTAACAACGTTTGCAATCACCTTGTACTGGCTTTGAACATGAACAAACTTTATCTTAGTCTTCTCGTTTTTACTGTCAATCAATTTTGCTGTTTTCTCAGCTGTCTTCGTTTTCAGGGATAGCTTGTGCAGAGTATTGTTTTCGTAATCTATGAAATTCGACACCCATGGGCGACTCGCCAATTCGTCGTCACAGCCGTCACCACCATGTCGCGTGAAAAAAAACTTTCTTAATAGGGGGTAAACAATTCTTTCGGAGAAAAAAGATGCCCAATACGGCCAAAAATTGACTCCCAATATTAAGTTACTGATTGAAAACTTCAACCTCATGGAGTAAGTAACTGCTTGCGGATCTCGCCGCTCTCAATTCAACGGTTCTCCATAGCCGCCGGTCAGCTTTCGCACGTGAACCATGTGATTACCAAGAACCGCACCAAAGCTAATTACCCTCTCGAACCCTCTTTCGCGCCAAAAGCTTCGCTTCTCAACCGCCTTCAACAGCGGCCTTCGCCGAGTGACGCCGGCCGCAGACAGGTCCGGGCCGCGTAAAATGCAATGTAGCGGCAAGTGACGCCGAGTGTCGACGACGGCCGGAACAAATTGCAGCCGTCGCAATCCTGCCGGAACTGGCGAGCGGCGACGCATTGGTGCTCGCTCGTCGCGGCGTTGTATCCCATATAGCGCGCTAAAAAAATACGGCGACCGCATTCTTCGCGGGTCGTGCTGCAGCACGTTCCCCTCCTCGCAATTATGCGGGCCGTCTCTAGTTTGGCGGTTTTCGAAGTCGTCGAAGTTTTCGGCGCTAGAACAAGAGAATGAAGCGAGAAGAGGTTCGGGATGACCCAGAACACTTTCTTGCAATCATTAACGGAGCAAAAACGCGCTGGAGTCCTTTTATTTCTGGGGAGATTATAATTTCGTTTAGATGATGACGGCCGGCGTTCCGCTATCCTCAGACTTCCTTTTTGAAACCTTATCTTTTCCTGGTGACCGAGTACCGCTTTGGGCGCATGTACTTTGCACACGGATTATTTACGAGAGATCAAGAGAAGACTGGAAAGCATTTCAAACGGAAGAGCGGACGAACTAAAGATAGAAAGAAAGAAAGAAAGAAAGAAAGAACGAAAGAAAGAAAGAAAGAAAGAAAGAAAGAAAGAAAGAAGGAAAGAAAGAAAGAAAGTTAGCGGCCTAATATGATGGGAAAAGGACGTTCCCACACCAGGGAAAGGAGGACGGAATCGAGAGGCGTAGGTGATGAGAATGACGTCACTGCAAAGTGCTTGGTCCGAAGCGCTGCTTCAAGGTCACCAGTACCCCGATGCTTATACCACTTTAGCGGCGCGCAGGCGGCTCGTGAGCGCAAGACGATGTCGTGGGGGGAACTTCTGTGTGGAAGCCGAAGCGCGCCGCAGCAGACGTACAACCGTGTGAGAGCTACAGCGGTAACTCGTCGGCAAAGCAAGCGCGGACTGCGAAGCGAGCCATGAGTGGAACTTAGGTGCAAGACAATGGGAACGCCAGTTGAGCGAGTCAACAACCAACGGCAACGGAATGTCACAGCGAAGTGCCCACACAAACTTCCCGACTCTGGCTTGCACCCTCACTCACGAAACTGGCGTTGGAATCAGAGCCGTCTTTTCTAATTAGATGCAGTAATTGTTACAGAAATGTATGTACACGACGCACGACATTACAGGTTTCATAAGAGGCAACGTGACTGCGTAAGTGATAGCGTGATATACATGAAAGGTATGATTAGTAAGAGTACTATTAGAAGTGTAAAGCGATATCCCATGTCTCAGGCCGTTTTTCCAGCCAACCGACAAATGTCAGTGTTTTCGTGATTCTGCTCAGCAAATCAGAGCCGAGTTGGCTACGGTACGGGACCCTGGTGTTGTGGGAAGGATGGGCGGGAGGAGGTTGCTACCGTAGTCGGAGAAACATTTAGTTGACCCGATAAAAAAGTTACAGCCGTTCCACTCTACGTGAAAACTGTTGGAAATGCAGAGCACTGATTCGCCATAATGGGCTGTAGCGCCGTTATCCGCTCACTGCTACCACCCGACGCATTTCAAATTTCCCGCCTTCGCAGTGCTCGCGCGCCCCCTGCCTGAAACTGCGCCAGCAGGAGTTCTGTTCTTTTTGTGCTTGTTTTCCCTCCCGCATCGCCGCCCGACGTTCACGAATGGCTGCCGCTTCTCGCTGGCGAAGTTCGGCGTCGGCGGCTCGCTTGCGGCGCTTGCGCTCAGCATCCGCAGCACGCCGCCGCGCCGCCTTCTCTTCCCGCGTAGACATTGTCGATGAAGTCGATGGTGAAACGTGAAACGTGCCGTGAACCCCCTGCCGCGGCTATGACGCAACGTGGAGCGGCTATGACGCAACGTAGCGCGGCTATGACGCAACACAATCCAACACAATCCTCTTTATTCCAATCCAATCCAAATCCAAACCAATCCAATCCAAGCCAAGCCAATCCAATCCAAGCCAATCCAATCCAATCCAATCGAATCCAACCCAATGCCAGACCGACGGGGAGCGATGCGGACTACGGACGCCAAGGCGGGTGACATCGTGAGTTACTGAAATGCTCTGCATTTAAAATTAAATCAAATAAAGGTGGGTGGCCTCTACTTAGTTCAGACAGCCGCTAGCAACCGCTGCTGCTCTATCTCAAGCTTAACCCAAAGCATCTTGCAACAAAACGGGGCAAGGTTGGGAAAGCGTCATAAAATTTTAACACGTACAGTCACACCACGAGGCGCCAAAGCACCCATTAGTGTCGCCCAATATAGAACTTCCTGCGCGACCTTCGCGAACGGCAACCCGTGATCTTTCTGAGCGCGTGCCGTTTGCCGTCATCACACATGACCGGAATCCACGCCTGTATAGTTAACGTACACATTCCGCCTTCGGCCACTAAATTCCACGAGCTATGCAGTGTCCGTCGCCGCTTACAGGGAACACGTCAGCGCACACCAGTCTCAAGTATGTGATGTTTCTAACCAAGTTTTATTTACAACTGAAAAAGAAAAAGAATTGCTATTAAGATCTCTAGTGTCTGACGCAGTCGGCAGTAATTCCCCTCGGCAATGAATAGACTTCTATGAAATTCCGACAGAATTTAATGCACTCATGCGAACGAAAACATTGTTTCTAGGTTCTCACAACAGACTTTCTAGCTCCAGTGGGACCAACATTTCGCGTTCGTTGTCCACATCTTGAAAACTCGCTCAATATTTCCGTACCACTTATTAATTATTGAACAACCAAATACACAACTATCCAAGTCGACGTGAGCTCATCCCCATAAGCTCGCCCATTAACCTTAGAAAGTAATTTCCCGAAAACACTGCCTTTAGGTGCAGAGGCTTTGAAGCTCTAGCGAGAGCGGTGTTTTCTGTTCGCTGTCGACCTCTTGAAAATTCCATGAGGCCTTGGTTACCACTGGTTCAAGGTTAAACCACGAATTACCAAACTAACCAAGGCAATGGGATGCCATTTCCATAAGCTCACGCATCAACCTAAGTAACGTCCCAATGCCATCACAGCTCCAGCGCACCACCGGTTTAAATATCGCTCAGCATCTTTAGGGTGTCGATGCTCCGCACGAAAGCGACCACATCACTGCAGGGGGCCACGCGGGACTCATTTTTCACGCGCCATTTGACCCTCCGTATATCCCCGAGGCATGGGTCGTTTCTGCGTCTCAATGCGACTCCTGGTACACCTAACACCACTCTCCCTTATCTGCTGCTGACTTCGCTAGTCTCCCGCTTTTCCCTCATAACTTCAGGGGAGCAGACTACCTTCTTATCACTTCATCCACTCGTCAAACTGTGCTGATATTTTACTTCTCACTATTGCGCTTTCCTTTTCGTTATATTTTACTGTTGCTTACCGGACATCACTAGAACACTAGGCTATGCTGCAATCTATGATGCGGGTTTTTTGCATTTACTTTATCGTCTCTTCCTAATCCCTTTCGTTCCCCAAGCCGCTCGTTCCGCCAGCGTATCCCGCTGTGATGGCGCCGAGAGCTCTCCCGGGTCTCATAACGGCTCAAGACGAGCTCGGCGCGTAAAGGGAGCCGAACTTCCCGCGTCAACGCTGTCGGCTCGGATAGAAAGGCGGCCAATATCACCAAAGCGTGTGAGTGGAGATGGGGAAACGGGGAAGTAAGACGGGCGGGAACGCAGGCCAACCTGCCGCGGAAGTTCCACCGATGCGCGACGCATCGATTCGCCCTACGGGAGTCAGCGTTTCTTCTTCGCCCCTCCCTTCTCTGCTACGGCCCTAAAATGCTGTCTTCAGCTATGGTGTTACACACGACGATGAAAACTTTTTTTTTCTATTGCCAGTGTTCGTGTCGGGGTGTGAGCGCGAATACGAGCCTGCGCCTGCTGCTCTGCACGCCAACGAGGGAATTATCGAAGATTCGCAGTTTGCGGACGTGTCTGCATTTGCGGTTGAATTGCGTTTCGGTCCCGGTTGATTGGATGTAGCTTTTATGCTTCTCTTGAAGAAAAAGGGGATTATGCACAAAGAATATGCCGGAGGATACTGCGTCTGCCTGGTTAGGGAATGTCGAACTTCTTAGACAATTTGTCGTTACAAGAACGATGCCTCTGTCCCCATCCTGCGGATATCTTTACTTCGGTGTTGCTTTACTTGCGCTTTTTTATCTTGTTTTTTAGTCTTCTAATCTTTCTGCCAAGCTTTTTCTGCCTTTTTAGATCTTTTGCCTGTTCCATAGCCCAGTACTCTCTTTTTGCTCTTTATTGGGGGCGAAGCCCCTAGGGGCTGGGTCTGTTGGCGTCTCCTGTCGTCGTCGTCGTCGTAATTGTGGGTTCATGTAGTCACGATACTAAAACACCGAGAAACTCTTTTACGCCTCGCGCTACAACGTAGCGAGCACAAAAAAAAAAAAACGGAACACTCGTTTACGCCTCGCGCTGGAGCCCTTCGTAACGCATACTAAATCAACACCGGGTCACTTATTTACGCCTCGAGCTAGAATGCTTCGACCATCAAAGACAACAGACTTTTACAGCAAAGCTGTATACTTTTACCTCTCAACGATTTCATCTCCATAGGGGAAAACGCCAAGGCGCCAACAATACGCTTATACCCTGCATCCTTCGCCCCTCCCCAGGTTTCACATTAGTGGAGCAGGCTGGAGATTTTTTTTTAGTGCCATTCTTCTTGTTGGAACTACATGAAAAGAAAAAAAACATGTTATCAGTGCCTTGAATAAAACGTGATTGTGTTACTTCGTTTTAACAATGTAACTGCTTGCCTACCGAACTATTCTTTTTTGTTTCTAAGAGTGCGAATCTTACCGTTTATAGCAGCTGCATTAGAAAAAATTAATAAACCAACAAAATCGCCTGCATCAGCAATACCACCCGCTGTCTCGGTTGGCATACGGCATCTGCGAAGGCAGTGTCGCGCCAGCATTGATAGTGATTCTGCAACGAGTACCTGCAGACAGACCGATGTCGAGGTTGTAGGCTATAGCAAAGATCGGAAGAAGAGTTGTGGGCGAACTTAGAGGCGAAACGAAATGCTTTCGCGTCCCCATTTCATCAGAGTATGCTTAAAGATGCTCTGCAGTCCGTGTGTCCCGTGTTATGCCACTGCTGTTACGCAGCTTCCACGCCTGAGATTACAAAAGAACCTAATAAGCTCAGTCCAATATATATTACTCCCCTATACTCCTCCCCTGCAAAACAAGTTCTCCCCTGCAAAACAAGTTCTGTATAGGACGTCTATGGCAATCCACGCAGTTAGAGTAATGTGCCATGTGCAAACAACTCGGGATATATCAGTGTCCCTTTCTTCTGCACAATCACCTTTACAACACCCCCCCCCCCCCCTTCATTTCTTTATCAACTGAAACAATGAGAGCTGTCAGAAACAAAGTACCTTCGCCAGTTTTAAGCAGTAACCCAAGATCTATTGGATATATTGTATATACGCGTACAGTGGATTTGTATTGTTGGCGTCGCCGGCATTCGGAAACAATATAATAATGGAGACTCCCAAAATTTGCATTCTGCGATGAAAGCTGCGTCCCTAAGAGCCATGGCCGGGCTTTTAACGAGCCCGTCAACAAGAGGGTGAATGACAGGTGAGTCATTTGAGAACAGTCTGCGAATTTTAGGATTGAAAGTAGCACCGAACTTCTAAACATAAATATGACCTGTCGCTTCACCTCGTTCTCTAAATAAGAGAAGACACTGCCTGCATGTTCCAATAACCGTCCTTTTTCAGGTATGATACTCACCCAATGTCCGATGAAGATCGTGAGCTTATCGTGCAACACGTGGTCCTTTTATAATATGTTTTACATCGAACTCACTAAGCAGTGGGAACACTAGATGTTAGCCAGTTTTTCCATGGGAAGAGGGTATGTAGGTGAAAGAGATTTATACCAAGGAAAATGCGGAGTTAAAGGGATACTAAAGTGAATTTGTCAAGCTCCCGTTTTTGCTTGCACTGCGTAGACTGGCTCAAATTAGCACACTTTTCATCGTTTATCCGGTTGACAAATCGGTAATTATTTTACAAAGCGCGAAAGAAGAAAAACTACCATGCGCGGTTTGCGGCGGCCGCACCAACTAAGGCTGTGACGTTGGGAGGAGGGGCGCCGTGATTGGACGATGCCCAAGGTTAGCAATCACACAAGTTTCGGTTTCGGTTCTGTAAAACATAACCAATGGCGTTGTTGGATGGGCATTCTCAATATCTCAGTAATCATCGTACCGCGCTTCTGCCATGTTGTCGGCTGTAAAATGCACAAGATAAGCCTCCCAGGACGGCTTGTAGTCGTAGCATTCACTAGCCGAGACCTACGCAGTGTATGAACGCCCTCCGCGTACCCGCAGACGCCCAAAGGTCATGCGCTTTTCCCCCATATTTGGAGCTTGCCTCCCTCATGCCTGTATCGTAAAAAGCGTGTTCGCACAAGGCCAAGGGTCTGTTCATTCTGGCCTGTGCCCACTGCCTGCAAGCAGTCGGTGCTTATGGCAACAGCACGCCAACGAGAACTCGCTAGCGCGCCAGTGCCAGCCTGCGCGCGTTTTGTGAACTAGTTCGTGTAGCCATGAACGTTGCGGCCCAAAAAAAGGTGAACTCAATATAGAAAACATGGGCGGAAAACAAAAAAGTTAACTTACAAAAAAAAAAAAGCACGTACCCGCGGGGATTCGAACTCGTGACTTGCAAAACATTTCCGGTGACATTCTGGCGCCCCAGACCACTGAGCCACGAAGCGGGACACGAAGGGCTTGCTAATATAGGGTATATATTGTACAACCGGTTTACACTTTTATTTAGTTTTGGCATTTCAAGCAGCTTAGGTGACTATTTGTTGTACTGCGATCGTGCAGTAAGCGTCGCCCGAGTTTCCGCAGTAGCTCACGTCTTTCACGTAGCATTTCGTAGACGGAAAAGCGTTCGCAGATGCGTAGTCGTGCTGCTGACCGCTGTGCTTGTTCGCCCAGCGCAAAAAAGTGCTTCCCGCGCCCTAGTTTTACGCTGTACGGTAAAAATATCAGTTGATTTTATTTCCTTAGTACCTATATTGACTTCGCTGACTCTTCTCCCGCCTTCAAGAGGCCTTATATTTTCCTACTGGCGTACCAGTCAGCGAAGCGTCGCATGTGCGCTTGTGCAGCGCTTGTGAGAAGCGACCTTGACTTGGAGCTAGATACAGTGTACAAACAAACCAAGTAAAGAAAGGCACATTCTTCCATTCACAAACGTGTCCTGGCTTCGTTTCAACTAAGCGAACGAATTGCGACCAAGCAATTTTTTTTTAACCTCCTTGATTGCGACGACCCGCCGGCGGCCGGCGGACGAAACGCTGGGCCGACTGACTCTGTCGGCCGGGGAGCCGTGCAGTAGCGCAGCCGTGGCGCAGCCAATTGCCAGCTCATCCCCTCCTGACGTCACACGAAAACGCCACAGAAAATGGGCGAGCGTAAAGAGAGGAGGACAGCATTTTCGAATTAGTTTGTCTACTAAATAAAATCGCGTAAACGCGCCTAGAGTGGTCGAAACATGGCCTGGGGACTCCGGACTACAATTTGCGCTAGTAATCCCGCAATGTTTACATATCACTTCAGTGTCCCTTTAAGACAGAACACATCCTGGAACATTAAGTTCACATCCCTTCGTTCAACAACCTGAGATGCCCGTTAACAACGTAGAAATCGCACGGCAACGGGTCGGTACAAACAGAAAGAACTACGCAATAACTAAGATGTCAGTGCTATGCAGGCGTTAATAAAGAAACTTCTTCTCAAAAAGGAGCCCCGCAAGGCATCAACATCACTTCTCAATCTTCACCAGGCGCGTACGTACCAAAGCGTGCCGCTAAATGTTAAAGCTTAAAGGCGAACAACCAAAACGATCGCAATTAAACTTTCCAGCATCCATTAACAGCGTGGTAACCCTTCAGGTTTCCCTACTTTGCCAGTCTTCCAAGCGTCTGAGCGTACGAAGCAGCCGTGGCCCTTCGGCCGCGGTTGCTTTGACGCTGCAGTAGCGCTACCAAAGACTAGTCCCAAACAAAACCCCTTAGGAAGAATGCCGTCCCCAGCGTCAGCGATAATTTGTTGTACATTTCAACTAGCCACTCGTATTGTTTCCATCTTAGAATAATTCCTCGTAAAAATAACACGGGCAATTTATACATGAACCAAAGAAAGTGCGAGGAAGATAGGGAGTTGGCATCGTTAGCTCGATGGCGTTGGCCCGGAGCTGCAGCCGCAGTCACGCTCGTGGGCCTCGTAGTACATCGGCCGGTCACGTTTGCCCAGGGGCTTGCCACAGCGGATCTCGGGACGCCAGGGCTGTCGAACAGCGGACCGCGATTGATCGCACCTCTGGGGCTGCCGCGGCCACGGGGCTATGGACCCGGCTATTGGCAGTGGCGGCTATATGTGGCGCACGGTACATTTGCAACCCCCCACAACCCAAACTCCCGCGTTTTTTTTTTCGTTTATTCTATTTTGACCCTTTCATTTTTTTTATTCTTTTCTCTTTTTTTCTTGCCCACGTGCTGCGAGTAAGTTTATGGCGGCTCTACGCGAATACGACTTCCGCGTGTATCGAGAAGAGATATTGGAACAATCCGCGGGAGGAGAAGCTCTGACCACGTTTTCCCCTGGCATCTAAGATTTGTCTTTTTTCTGACCCTTTGCACACAACGTGAGCACAACGTATGGAGTCTCGTTTTCGAACCGGACGTCGGAGAGAAAATAATACATCTGGGGGAACAAAGATCCCAAGCGCCATTCATTTTGCTGTTGAGAGGCATTTCCGCTGCGCATTTTTATTGCCACTATTCACGTGAGAGACAAAAAAACTTAGGCAGAAAGTAAAGTTAGGTTCGTTGAAAAGGTGGTTATGGATATATCACAATGGATATATCGAGCTCTCCCGCACGGGATTTTTCGCTCTCCTTAGAAATTCGGCAGGCTTTCCCGCAATACATCGGCGCGCAGCAATGGCGCGGCGCGAGCTCGGGCGCATCCAAACCGGCCGTGGCAGAGTGGACCAGCTCCACGCATGCATGCCGTTGGAGAAGAAAGCGCCACATTAGGCGCTGCGGGCGGCGGTGTCACCAAACTTCAAGTCCGCGCCACTCGCTGCCCGCACTTGCTCGCTTCGCTTGTTTCACCGTTATTCACTTGTATCCATGCATGTCTACGCTCTGCCGAAGACGCCGAGGACTCCGTACCGCTTCCGAGCACGAGCCAAGCCGTCGCTGCCGTGGCCCTCTTACGGAGATACTGCAGTGCCATTGAGGGCAGCGGTCTTGCGCTTGTCGACTGTTTAGATACCATGGAGCAAGCAGTCACTATACTCGGTTACAACTCAAGAACGGCACCACCTCATGTAGTGTATCACTCCGCCAAAGCGCCGGACCCGTGACGTCAGTGCGCGCGCGTTTTGAAAGGGGTTTGCTATATAATGCGTGATATCGTCTGCCTTGTCTCACGCAGTTTGTTTGTCGTCACTGGAGTCGTTTATAAGCATATTAAGTTCAAAAAATTGCGGGAACGGCTCACGCCATGTTCAAAATATTCCCAGTAAGGCCTTAGTTGCGCCGCGCGGAGAAACATCCGGCTACGGTGATAAGGCACAGCGGCAACTTCTGGTGCCGTTCTTAAGTTGTCACCGAGTATAGCAACGCGTTGTGCTCCAAGAACCAGGCTGCACTCATGCAGTTCTTCCGCCCAATAAATGATTGTTTTCTTTCCGAGAAAGTGCCGTATCAATAGTGAACTGCAGGGTGGTAAGAGCTCAGCGTTAGCCCGTGAATCCGTCGGAAAGATTGCTCTCATATAAGTTTTTTTTTTTTTTTGCTTCACTTTCTATGTCGAATTTTTGCTATATCGAACTATTTTACAATCCTCGCGCTGTTCGATATAAGCGGGCTTTACCGTATGTCCAAAGCTCAGTCATCGGAGCAGCCCCATCGAGAACGCCCTTTCGCGAGAGCTGCGCGCGGACGCCCGAGCTAGCTTGGCCTCTGGCACAACCAGACCCTGGTACAACGTTCTGGACGCCTGCTAAAGGGGTATTCACACGACGGAGCGTTTCAGCGGAGAAATCCGAGGGAGGTCGTGATGTCACCGCAGGCGGACCTCCGCTCGGCTAGCTCCTTCGCTCACACGGAGGATGCGACTTTCGGACGGACATCACTGTTTGCAGCCGCCTATCTCGAAAGCATAGCTGCCGTAGCACCGCCGATTCCGCGACGGCGGCAATTTCTGTTAAGCGCATACGTACTGATCTTGTCAACCGACCAAAAATTGGTCGTCGACGCGATGCAGGTGCTGCCGCGCGGAGAGAACGGCGCGCGACGTAGTAGCAGCCGACCGGCCCACCTACAGGCCCGCATACTGATGTTAGGCTTAACACTGCGGCGAATATTCGATCGCCGCTCTGGCAAGCGGCTCAGGTGACGATTTTTAAAGCAACTTTCCATCACATCATTACCCCATTTCTCGTATACGCAGCTTTGTTTGCGCCTTGGGGAGCAATAACAAGCTGTAGCTCGAGCTACCGGCGCCGGCCTGCGCCACTTCGCAGCCGCGGCCGCCGCTCGCCAAGCGCCCGTGCTGGTGGTATACGCGGCTCCCTCAGTGCGCCTGTCATGTGCGCCACGCATTTTCGCGTCCAATGTATTAAGAAGCGATAAAAATAAAGTGCCTGCAACCGCTCTAGAACTTCAGTCGCGGCCAGCTGCCCGACGAGCAGACGAAATCCCGCCGCCTCCGCCGCGGAGCGTCGGAGGGTTTGTAGCTCGCGAGCAGAAGCTCCGATCTCCCATCGGAGGCGGTGCACCGGAGAGAAACCGTGACGTAGGGGTCACGTGGTGCGCACTCCTAGGAGCGAAACGGCGGATTTCTCTCTCGTGTGAATACCCCTTAATAAACCCCATTATATTTTCGTTGAGGTCGTAGTCTTTGCACGGTTCCCAGCCTTGAACTACGAAGCAAGCGAGTGCTCCCTTCCGTCTCACGAGGAATCGAGCACGAAATTACCTCGCCTCAGCCTACCACCGTCATCTGCTAGGGGTCACTGCGCCAACGCGACCCCTCCCCCCTCAGTGTCACGGGCAGCGGCGACATCAATGCGGAGGATTGGCTCTCAACATACGAAATGGTGAGCGCCCACAACAGCTGGGATGACGTAGCCAGAACAGAATCAACAACGTCTCTGTCTCCCTCGACAAATTAGCTGAGTCATGGTTTTGTAACAATGGACCCAAAATGCAGACTTGGTCGGCCTTTAAGACGAGGTTCCTGGAAGCGTTCGGTCGCCCCGCTGTGCGCAAGGTTCACCCGGAACAACGCCTGCGCGTCCGAGCCCAACAGTACAATGAAAGTTACACGAGTTACATCGAGCACATTGTAGACTTTAGCAAGCGAGTGGACCCATATATATATATATATATATATATATATATATATATATATATATATATATATATATATATATATATATATATATATATAGATATATATATATGTAGCGGATCAGAATAGGAAATGAGGGGCTCGTTGAAAATAACACAGAAATAAGGGTTGGCAGTCGAGAAAACCTCGGAAAGCAAAGGGGAGGATGTGGTAGATCATTGAAACAGATTAAGAATTTGGAAAGAAAGAAAGAAAGTGAAGAAAAAATGCCCGCCAGGTGGGATCCGAACCCACGACCTCCAGAATACCGGTCTGGTGCGATAACCACTACGCTACCGGCGGGGCGATTTTCCCATTCACTTTCTGGGGTATTTATGTTAGGTATGTTTGTTTCCTGTGCTTGGGGGTGGTAGCCAGCGCCATTCGGACTAATCGGGGTGAAGGGGTTCGGATCCCACCTGGCGGGCATTTTTTCTTCACTTTCTTTCTTTCTTTCCAAATTCTTAATCTGTTTCAATGATCTACCACATCCTCCCCTTTGCTTTCCGAGGTTTTCTCGACTGCCAACCCTTATTTCTGTGTTATTTTCAACGAGCCCCTCATTTCCTATTCTGATCCGCTACATGCATAGCGAGGGCCTCTGTTCTGGCAGTCTTGTTGCCAAAGGGAGCTTAAGAGGGTTCAAAGCTGGTCGACCACTCTGGACATGTCGTAGACACTCGAGTCACGACCCGGGGGTTAAAAAGAAGGTCCCCTTCACCCCGATTAGTCCGAATGGCGCTGGCTACCACCCCCAAGCACAGGAAACAAACATACCTAACATAAATACCCCAGAAAGTGAATGGGAAAATCGCCCCGCCGGTAGCGTAGTGGTTATCGCACCAGACCGGTATTCTGGAGGTCGTGGGTTCGGATCCCACCTGGCGGGAATTTTTTCTTCACTTTCTTTCTTTCTTTCCAAATTCTTAATCTGTTTCAATGATCTACCACATCCTCCCCTTTGCTTTCCGAGGTTTTCTCGACTGCCAACCCTTATTTCTGTGTTATTTTCAACGAGCCCCCTCATTTCCTATTCTGATCCGCTACATGCATAGCGAGGGCCTCTGTTCTGGCAGTCTTGTTGCCAAAGGGAGCTTAAGAGGGTTCAAAGCTGGTCGACCACTCTGGACATGTCGTAGACACTCGAGTCACGACCCGGGGGTTAAAAAGAAGGTCCCCTTCACCCCGATTAGTCCGAATGGCGCTGGCTACCACCCCCAAGCACAGGAAACAAACATACCTAACATAAATACCCCAGAAAGTTAATGGGAAAATCGCCCCGCCGGTAGCGTAGTGGTTATCGCACCAGACCGGTATTCTGGAGGTCGTGGGTTCGGATCCCACCTGGCGGGCATTTTTTCTTCACTTTCTTTCTTTCTTTCCAAATTCTTAATCTGTTTCAATGATCTACCACATCCTCCCCTTTGCTTTCCGAGTTTTCTCGACTGCCAACCCTTATTTCTGTGTTATTTTCAACGAGCCCCTCATTTCCTATTCTGATCCGCTACATGCATAGCGAGGGCCTCTGTTCTGGCAGTCTTGTTGCCAAAGGGAGCTTAAGAGGGTTCAAAGCTGGTCGACCACTCTGGACATGTCGTAGACACTCGAGTCACGACCCGGGGGTTAAAAAGAAGGTCCCCTTCACCCCGATTAGTCCGAATGGCGCTGGCTACCACCCCCAAGCACAGGAAACAAACATACCTAACATAAATACCCCAGAAAGTGAATGGGAAAATCGCCCCGCCGGTAGCGTAGTGGTTATCGCACCAGACCGGTATTCTGGAGGTCGTGGGTTCGGATCCCACCTGGCGGGCATTTTTTCTTCACTTTCTTTCTTTCTTTCCAAATTCTTAATCTGTTTCAATGATCTACCACATCCTCCCCTTTGCTTTCCGAGGTTTTCTCGACTGCCAACCCTTATTTCTGTGTTATATATATTGCGCTTAAGCCAGGTGCGATGAAAAATATACGAAACATACGGCAGAAGCCTCAGCCTTACCTTGCACCGGTGTGGTCACCATTACAGGACCTGCAGGCTTTCAACGTCTCCAATAACGCCATATTTTGCCCGGAGGCTTTCAAACTACTCTACGTGGGCGCACACACCAAAACAGAATCAATCCAAATGGAGAGAAGACCCTATGAAGTCGCTGAAAAAAAAAAAGACGGGGATCGCAGGAACGCCGGACTACGACCTGGGAAATCCAATTTCACTTTCAGGGCCAGCGGCACCCTGAAAGATTTTTCGGACCCAACAACAGGATTTCATGCGCTCAGTTTAATGGCCTCCTTTTTGTATCATTTTATAATATCCTCTTCCTATTCTCTTTCTTGCTCGCAGGTGGGCTTCGCTGGCGTGACGTAATCTCGTTAGAGCGACTCGCCGCAGTCGAGACAAGAAAATATAAACGTGCGAATCAGTGCTACGGCCCGCGAAGATACAACACGGGTGAACGCGCCTATCCTCAGAGTCGGGTTGCGTCCGGACTGCCCCGACACGAGTGCGAAATGTGTTGTCGCGCATAGAGTGAAAGTGCCACGAAAGAGCTGGCGTTACGCAAGGCAATCTCACGCCCACCCAAGCGGCGCCTAAAAGCACTCAACACACCAGCTCGGACATCTCACAGCTGAAAACCAGGCCAGCGCGAAGCCCTCACCAACGTGCGATTTGATGGCTACTTTTTTCGGGGAAGGTAACCTTAACGGGAAATGAACTTGGTGTGATACCCGACGCTGCTGAGGCCTTGCGAAATGGTCAAAGGGAAAACTCAAATCTGAGACCAGAAAGGTTCTACTGACGTTTTTTCAAACCACCAAGAACACTGGAATCGTTGCAAAACAGGATTTGAACGCGGCAAACTTATTTTTACTCTATTTTGTGCACTGCCGCGCACTACTGTGGGTACGCCAATGAACACTAGGCGTGCATTACTGTACAAAAGTGTACACTGTACACTGCGTGTACACTGGTTTGTGCACTCCTTTAACCCAGTGTACATTGACGTGTGCATATATGAATTTTCACACACTGTGAAAAGGATGTTGCAGTTGGTTATTTTTCATGACCTTAATTATCAGTCAGACATGTAATACAACGAAATTACGGCAGAGCGACAACCCTAGATAGAAGACGTTAGTTTTTTAGTGGAGTAACATTAATGACGGGCCTAGGCTTGCTCCACATAAGTTAGAAGGTAATGCCCCAGAACTTATGTTGCCCGAATTCGCAAACCTTCCCTGAAAACGTAATAACGACAAGGCGACTAGCCAACCTTCCAGCTCTAGTATAAAAATATTATTTATTCCCTCATAGAAAAAGCTCACGCTACACATTTGCCAACAACGTTTACTTTTGAAGTAAACTCGAGGAAATTGGCTGCAAGCTTCCTAATCACTGGAGAAGTGTTGAGAGACGAAGCTCTTCTTACAATTTTTGCATTCGCTCTCCGACCCTCTTTTCCATCGTTACCAGTAAACGTTTTACTACTACTAATACTATTGCTTATTCCGAAGCAAAAAAATAAAAGTGTTGCCAGACAATTTCGTATGCCGTCAAATGCACCGAGATGCATTGCCCCCCACGATTTCGCGTGCCCGGACCCGTTTAAAGCATCGTATCCCATAATGCAAGAACGCCATACGTTCCTCCTCTCAAATATGACCTCCGCGAGGTACTTATTCGGGGCCAGAGGCAAAGCGTATGCACTAGAAGGCTGTTCGACGAGGAGTACCGTAAGAAAATATCAACGGGCGACATTGATGGCGCAATTACGGGAGCGATATCACCCGTGCCAATCTGAGCATCGTTTGCTTCAAATTGGCCATTAAGTGTTCGTGACAAGGGCTCTGGAGGTGCGTGGCACATACACAGTGCGACAGAGGTTGAGGCGAAAGCCGTTTGGGTGTCGTACTCGTGCACATTATCAGCTTGCTCTTATCTCTTGAGGGAAGGCCTTGTCGCGACAGGGAAGCTATGCAGTTCCGCCGCTGCTGCACAGGTTCAACTTATCGAGGTGAAATTGCAGCGCCAGTTGTTCTTTGGCCCGCCCCGTAAATGTGCCCGCGGGGGCTATGCAGTCGAACCGGAAACGAAATGGTGCAGAGAAACAAGCTAATGACGCTTGAGAATTCCCAGCGCCCGAAGTGTGCCTTTGTGCATGTCTTTTTGCTGTTCCAGTTGTCGATTCCGTGGCCTCTGCACAGAGGGGGAATTACCGCTATTTCTTTCTTAAATTCACCGCTTGCGTAATCCGCAGAGTCGCTAGGGTCTATCAGTAAGCTAAAAAAAATTACGCCATCTTCCCGTGGGGAACCATGAGGAGGATGCGAAGCATCATGGGGTTCCGTGTAGGTTCCATTGTGTTGCCGTTATTTTGTTTCATTTATCGGAGCACGAATCGGAACGTAGTGTGAACCCCCATGTAGAGACAGAGAAATGCAGAGAAATGTAGAGACAGCGAAGAGACTGACAACGGCGTTACCTGATCGAACACCTCCTGGTTCTCGTCTTTCTTTATTGCATGTTGACGCTCCTACCCCGCTGCCCGCTCTCTTCGTCCGCTTCTCTGTTTGAGCTGCAAGGCGCGTGGCGCTTCCCGCCACAGCTTTCCCACGGGAAATTCAACATCCTCCCCTAAGTTTTCAGTTCGTCGTTTCCGTTGACGTTCAGCTTCGCGTGCCTTCGTTGTATCAGTAGGTTCTTGACGTAGTTTGAATGAGTGAAGGGCATAAGGCGCGTTCGTAGCACATGCTCCCGTCTCGATTTGTAGCGCAGTGGGAAGAGCGCCACGTACCTCATGTTGCGGCCAGAGAGTCGTGGGATCGAAACCGGGCGCCGTCTAACTATTTCTTTTTATAGTGTACTGCGCTGACGTCAGGCCAAACGCTGACGGGGCTGAAGAGACGCGCATGCGCAGTAGAGTGGGGACGGCAGACAACAACAAGGGAGGGAGGGACACAGCCCCGAGCATGAAATGCTTCGCATACAAAAAGCACCGGTACGATGTTGGTGATGTTATCTTCATCACCACGATGAACCGTCATTGTTACGATCATTATGATGCGTCGTGATGGGCATACGTAAGCGTGTTTAACAAACCTGGTGGCCCCCACGCTCCCGCGAGCGCCATCTACGGGTTTTTTTTGGAACACTCGTTCTATTCTCACGAGTGGCTTCTAATACGTTTTCTCTATTCCTCCTCCGTGACGTAGGAGTAGAGCTCCAATTCCTATTTTTTAGGGGCGAAGCACCTTAGGGGCTTGGGATGTCGGCATCTACTGTCGTCGTCTCATGTCGTCACGCTATATCAAGTTCTCCAACGATGGTCAAAAAATAAGTGTATAATAAATAAACCTGGTTCAATATAAACGAATATGTTTTAAACTAATTTAAAATACAGTAATGATCAGTATAAAATTGCGTTAATAACAGAAATTTGTCAACTTTTTTCTCGAAATTGGTTTAAACGCCAGGATTTCTCCTCTAAAGCGCACTTCTTAGCATGCGGTGGGGTGTGACACAAAGATAACTTACGGCCAGTTTGTCCTTCATTTAATTGCCTAAATACTGTTCAACACAGGAGAGGGCGCCATCGCCTGAGCAAGCGCGTGATTGCTCCCCCTACCGGCGCTTCTCCGGCCCCAATCGTCGCTCGCTTTGTGACAGGAGACAGGCTTACAATGTTGCATACCCTTATACACAGCTTGCTTCGCCCCTCCCCAGGTTTCGCGTTTGTGGAGATGGCCCGGATTTTGTTTTTTTTTTTCGCAAAGACAATCCTTTTTTTTTTACTGCAGCGTTTACTCTCAGGTCAGCTGCATGCATTTTCTTCTAAATAAGCGCAGTTTAGTATCTTATGGATCGGTTTAGCTTACTAGCACGTTTATTAGTTCTACCAGGGTTCAGATACGACGGCAAGAAGAGGCGCATGCAAGGTGCGTCTACGCTGCCACGTTTGCCAAATGCGGCGTACGTACATCGTGAAATGATCCCTTCATCACCAGCACTGTTTGTCAACGCTGAAAATGATTATTGTGGGGACAATATTTGACAGTCCTCACTAAAATTATCTTAACACCAAAGGTTTCTGGGCTACAGACACACGCACACACACAGAAATAAACATATCCACGCAAGTTCTAATGTACTACTGGGTAAATCATAAAATATAAGTAGTGATCGAAAGGAAATACTCATCTTCCTCGCTCATGTGACAAGCTGGAGGAAGAGAGTAAATATGGTCACTTTTGTTTAGCAGTGTATTCCCCGGCAATGTTTTTATCTTTCTTACGTATTTGTGATCTTATGAGTCACGGAGCCACCACAGTGATTACCGCGATCTACGTCCCCAAAAGCCGCCTCCACCACAGCGCTTCAAAACGACCAACCGGAGTGACCAAGTGTCCAAATCCGGTGAAACACGCGGCCCAGCATACGATGTGATTAAAAATAGCGTAGTACGCTGTGCGCTGCTAATGCTGCGCCGTTGAAGAAGTGGTGGCACGTAAATCTTGCGAAGCCACCGCCGTCGACGACGCTCAGCGTGGTTTTGTTGCGGAGTTCCTCGTCGCACGATGCGTTAATCGTTCCAGTATTACAGGCAGTGTTATGCGTTTTGTATTACGGGTCAGTTTTACATGAAGTGCTCTGAACTCTCTGACAATGGGACCTCCTATTGCTTTTGTGCTTACCGTGTTTATTTTGTAGCCCCCCTTTCCCCCCCCCTCCCTCCCCCCAGAAATGGAGGAAGAAATGACTGAGTGCAACGGCTTACTTGCACGAATGCTTTGCTCTGTGGACAACCAATGCACTCGCCATTTGTACAAGTGCGGCACGCACACACACAGCTGGCTGGCGCCGCATCTTTTCAAAGTGCTACGAGTTGTGCCGCGCCTCCGTCAGATGGCGCCACGGGTCCCGTGACCAAGAGAAGACGCAGTGAAACATCCCCCTCGCGAGGGGCACGATCAAATGCAGAGCATTTCCGGGGGCGCACGACGTTAAGTAGTTTGCGTTACGTTAATGTTGTTGCACTTGTGGCAACTGTGACGAGAGAGCGCTCGTCAGCAGTAATTTGAATGAGTCAACGATATAAGGCGCGTTCGTAGCGTCCCATTCTGTGTCGGCTTTGTGGCGCAGTGGGTAGAGCACCATGTACATTGCGTTCCGCCCGCAGGGTCGAGGTATCGAAACCGGGCGCCGGATAGTATTTTTTTTATATATATAGTAGGGAGGGGTGCGGACGACGACGGTGCGGACTACGGACGTCAACGCGGGTGACATCGTGAGTTACTGAAATGCTCTGCATTTAAAAAAGGATGTGCGCAGGGACAACACGCAAGGCGCCCAAGCCTTTCGCAGTGCGCAATATCTCAGCGCAGATAACTTTTTTCACTCAAATTGGATGCTCGGCCACTTCATGCTTAATGTGCACACACGGCCACTACGACTGGCGGTTCTGAAGCAGTGTAGCGAATACGAGCAACGGCGACTTCTTGGAGTTCACTGCCAAGGGTATAGAATTCATGCACAAGATACAACCGCGGCTAGAGATTTCACCCGGCCGAACCGCTGCAACGCTAAAGAGACGCAGTTTGTCAAGCCCAAATAAAGCGCCTGCAAGAGATCCATTTAGACGCGGGCACAAAAGCTGCGCAGGCGAATTGTGAGAATCAGAAAAGCAGAAAAACTTAATCTTCTCAGCTGTCACCGAAGCAGTTTAAGGAAGCCGAAGAGTTGTAAAGGCTCGTAGCGACGGCGGAGTCACGGCCAAGGTTTCCAGCCGTTGATACACTGAATCATGTCCTCTTTTACGAGACCCTTCGCGCGTGAAATGAAAACACAAGCAGCAAAGCCGAGGGCACAGCCGGTGAAAAGCTCCTTGGTGCGTTCAGGGCGGTCCCCCGGGCAGCGTATATATGGCAAATGTGACGGCATAGACACATCACGAGCCTAGCGGCACGCCTTTATTGAGTCGCGCAATGCTTGCGAAACGCATGCGTCGGTAGTTGATGCCGACACTTTCGCCATCGTCCCTTGTCGCCGCGCATTCTACGGGATCGCGCGCGGGGGAAACTCGAAACGGGCCAATATAGGCATTCTGATATTGCCCTAAATCTATAGAAGGGCGGGAAATTGCCAAGACAGCTGCCTCCTAAACGATTCCCGAAATCTCTGTAGTTTCCTTTTTCGTTCTGGCACAAACGCCTTCATTCGGATGGCGCATGGATCGGAGAATTGTGCAAGACATTGCGATTGGTAAAGAGACACAGGGGGTCGCAAATGTCTGTGGATCGGAAAGAGGGATTGACCCTGGCGAGCCTTGGGCGGGGTTGAATATTCTTGTAAAGATACTGGCCGTTCCTGTTCGCTGAACGGAGGACCGATTAGGCAACAATTATCAAAACGAAAGGGACCGCAGTCTGTAAGGGCAGAAGTGAGTGGATGCCGGAACTTGAAGGGAATTTTTCGGGAGGGGAAAGAAGTACTACAAGAAGATACTCTGCCTCCGCAGACATGTCTAAGATCGTGACTAAAAATACTCCAACCCCAAGGGCTTCGTTGAATGCGCGAGAAATGCAAAACATTTATATGGGTGGGGTGGTGAAGCCGAGGGAATATTCAAGTAGCACATTCTATACACCCTTTCCTGAAAATGAGATTCAAGAAGAACTTTTCGTAATTGCCTAATTATTGTGTGCGCTGTGGCTGGTGCCTTTAGTGCATCACTCATCGCGCAACGCACAACAAATGGTGGGAGAACGTATTTATCGTCGGCTTCGATGAACAGGCCCGGTATACTGATGTAGACACTAGGGTTGAATATTTTATTTGGAGTCCGTACGGCGATATCTAATCCCACGCAAAGTGATTAGGGTCATTACGACCTCATCGCACTCACTTATTTTTCTACCGGAACTCTGAGAGAACCATCCCTTCGCCCAGACATTAAATCGCCATTTGTCAACGCCCTTTGATACGAGTCCTCATCAAACTAACTTGATTTTAGGCAGATGGATCCTCAGATTATCGCGGAAACAAATATTTCATCTCTAGGTCGTCTGCCATTCAATAACTAATATTACGGCCCATTTCACACGCACTTGTTTGGCGTCACGTGCACCGGACCCACGCAAACAAATAATCATACTTCAACACTACGCGGTTCTGGAGGAATGCAAACCGCAAGTATCGCGTTGACCTATTTCCTTTGGCCATGAGAGCTGGCTATGGTTACATACCTCGGGCACGAATTTCCGGCGGGGTACTGAAGCCGAGGTTCGCTTTATGAATTATTTTAAGGACAAAGAGAAGAGCAACTGAATGGTTCGGGCATAAACGATAAATTATTCAGTATAAAGACATGCTTGAAGTTCCCTAAGCCTAGTGATAAAAACTTTGCGGGATGTTTCCTGGAAAGCCCTACAATCTCAATTTAGTACGAAGCTTTTCGTCCACTCATCGATATCAAAAGGGTGTCGCGTTCCTGGATCCATGCGACGAGGATGTAAATTCGAAAGCTATTATCTAGTGTACCCTAATTTCTGCTCCACAGTGTTAACGCTCGAATTCTTAACCAGTGCTCTATTTTTCTCTAAGCCGGTCTACTATGGTGCGTAATAGCACCCGATGTGCTTATAGAGTTAAAGCCCGGCCGGTTATTATAACTCGTTTGCGCCTCCGTCAGTAGTGCAGAAAGCGTTCTCGCTGAATGCAACCAAGACATTCGACGTGAAGCTTCAGGGCCGTCGCAAAGAAAAAGCAAAAGAAAAAACAAGGAAAGAAAGAAAAAAAGAAAGGAAGGAAGAAACAGAAGGACAGATGCTTATTTGTCGGTGACCAGCCCTTTGTGTTTTTTATTTGCTTGTTGTCGTAGAAGAATCAAGGCAATGCGACAAAAAACCACCTGGAACGGGGTGTTGCGTACATGTTGCGTATGACTTTGGCGTATATAGGGATGGCCGGCACGCTTAACCCGTTACGTATGGTTCAATAAAATTAAGTCCTGACTCCTAAATTTAAGCCTAAAAAGGCTTAAATTTACATGTTTCAGCTACTTCCAGTAAGTTACGACAGACAGGCGTGCCGAAAACTTCGAAAGCCATGCCTCGACTGTGCATTTTCCTGGTGTCCCCCTTACAAGCGTGTCATCCAGCTTTCATGCCCCAGGAACCGGAAGCAACTATACCGGAAGTGACAGCCCAGTTTGGACGATGCGGTCAGTCCTGTCTGCCTGTTATGTAAGCCTGTGTCGTCTTCTGGCCCAAGCCAGCGCGTTCTTCTCCGTTCCTACAGGCCGCCGTGCATTAATCCTAATTTTTTACATTCGCGGCGCGGTGCTCACGTTTCGTCGATGTTGCGTCCGCACCGGAAAGCTGCAGCTCAGCGGGGAGTCCATCGGTCTTGCACTTTGGCCAGATGATCAAGCGACATCGTTTGGCCCGATCGAGCGGTGGTCTTTTTCTTGGTGGGAGGCCCGCCGGCGATGAAGTGCCTCTCGGATGGTTCGAAAACCGCCAGGCGCAATGCCCCCCGCCCCGGCGGAGTCATTGCTCTTCGATGATCCTTGATGACCCGGCGTAGATCGATGCCGGCGGTAACGCCTGAGACGTTTAACGCTGCGATCAAATTCCGCACTGGAGGGCGTTTTTCAAGGCGTTTTTGCTTAGTATGAAAGCATTAATTGAATCACTGAGCGGTGAAGCCGGTGGCGGTGTTTGAAGCGGGGAGGCGGTAGAAAAAAAGATGGCTGGCCTTAGCAACGATGTCATCGCTGCTAGAGCGCCAACTGAACAACTGGCGGCGTAAAGGGAGGGAGGCAACGTGTGTGCGCAAGCCTCAGAGTTTAACGTTGTCTACCAGTGCCAGTAGCTTGACATACAATTAAGTAGACGTTGCATGGAACGTCAGGCTCAACGTTGAGGCTACCTTACCTTAACAATAGACTCCCAACAAGGGCGCCTCCGACGACGACGATGGTAGCGACGATGGTCATGCTTATAGGGAATGTGATTTGAGCACGCAGCGTCCCAGGATACGCTCTCATTCCACTGTCTCATTCGTTGGAGCAGCAGTCACCAGATAGTCAGGACCCAGTGGAAAAAGACAAGACAAATTTCTGTAATTTGTCGTATTTTTGCGTGTTGTAGTGTCGTCTTGTCGTATTCTACTCGTGTCGTGATTCTGATGTTCTGTCGTGTGTCGTATTCCTGTCCTTGTTTTGATGTTCCGTCGTGCCGAATTTTTGTGCTGTCGTTATCCTGGTGTTCCAGCAGAAGTTGCACATGGTTGGAATGTTATTGCCCATTGTGAGTAGCAGTGTAAATGGAAGTTGTGTTGTGACTACAGGAATGTTTGTCGTTGAGAAAAGCTACTCTGTCGCCACGACAGAAATGCATGGGTGTCGTAAAAACAGATGCCTCTGTCGTACGAACAACTTCTGTTGTCACAATAATTTTTTTTGTCGTACGACGGGAATTCTTGTTAGGTTTTGCGGCATTCCGGTTGCGAGTTTAGACGGAGGACGCTCTGCCTCACCCCTTGCAGGCGTCGCAGCCACTCGTGGTCCTCTTGTCGCCGATGAACACGGCGTCTTCGGCAGTTCCGGCAAATTCGTTCGTCGTTTCAGCATTACGGGTTTCGCATTCGCCACTCATAAGAAGTGCTTACCCCTTCTCGGATTTCTGTTTGTTCATTCTCAGAAACAGGGTACCATGTGTTCTATTTGAGAAATACTTTACCTCCACACAACATTTGCGACATGGTATGGTATCAGCCGACAGGTTAAGTAACATATCTGTAAACTACGTGAGGCCTGCATTTACAGTCAAACCCGATTATAACGAACCCGGATAGAACGAATTATGCTATATATCGAACATAGAAAGATCAGTTACGAAAATACACGCGAAACATATTCCTTATAACGAATACCACATCTGAGACATCGAAGTCCGCCCTGCGAGGATTGCCTGAGTGTCGACGACGACGTTGCCCTCATTGTGAGCCCCTCGGACCTCGACACCATCGCCGATGTCATGGCTGCTGGCGCTGCTGGAAGTACCGAAGAGGGGGGGGGGGGGGGGGGGGGGGTGGGGGGATGTCGCGAGCGGAAGCCGTCCGATGCTTAATGAAGCCCTTTCAGCAGTGAATGTGCTCCACCAATATTGCTTCGATATTGAAGGACCCGGGCTGCAACTGATGCTAATGATGTCTCATGTAGAGAATGTTGATTGATTGTAGGGTTTAACGCGCCAACGCAACGGAGGCGATGAGGCGCGCCGTAGTGGAGGGCTCCGGATTAATTTTGACCACCTGGGGATCTTTATCGTGCGCCGAAATCTCGTACACACGGGCGTTTTTGCTTTTCGCCTCCATCAATGTAGAGAATGTTGTGCTAGTTGACGCCGCAAAACGGAGGTGAAAACAAGAATCACCGCTTTTTGGTAAAGTAGGTAGTTACTGCGGAACGTGGCTTTATTGCTTGCAATGAAGGTGGTTTTCTATATGGTAATGGCATACTTTTTATGTTCGTTCCTGCATGCGGGAATGGCAGGAGGAGGGGGTGGTGGTCGGGGTGTCCCGCGTTCTGCGAACTCGTAACAAAAATCTCGTTATGGGCGGGTTCGGTTATTTCGAACTATTGGATATATCGAACTAATCGTGGCGCATATTGCAGTTCGCTATAACCTGGTTTGGCTGTGTAACGGCGTCTACGTAAACGGCGAAATGACGGTATTTATGTCTTCACGCTACGAAATTCCAAGAGCCACGCTGCGGTGTACGAAACTGCATCCTGCGAGCGACGGCGTCTGTGACGTTATATCTTATCGCAACTTCTATAAATCATCAGAAGGCGTTAACGTAAGCTGAGCCACTATAGCGGGCAGTTTACAACGCCGTAAAAGTCTCTGCCGTGTAAAGAGGACACCGAAGAATAAATTTTGTATTTGGGTGTTCGCCGTGATCTTGTTTCGGGTAAGTTGTTGACAGCGCGATAACTTTAATAGGCATATAGTTAGTCAAGTGATTGGCCACTTGATTTGTTAGCTAGGTAAATGCTGTGAAAGAAAATGTCTTAACTGATATGGTTTAGCAGAAACGGGTGTGAGAAGGTTGGCAAACATTTATTTTGACATTACTTTCAGTTACACTAGACACCACTTTGAAAAAATAGAGCACCATTAAAGCGAAGTACGAAGCAAGCAACCGTAGAGCTTACGGATAACTTGACTAATGCCACTTACGATCATACGGTGCTCAATCGTATTTAACCGTGAAATATTCAAGGGGCGCTTCACCATCATCCTTGAAGCTATGCGTGCGTGTATACGGTGCATGTATTGTGCCGGTGCGTGTGTGTATAAAAAATTGAATGCATTACAAATCTGAGTTAATAGCCGCAGTTAACCGTAACGCCAAGCCAAGATTGCCAACACGCCCCTGGTCACGTGTCTGGAAAGGGTGCATGTACTCGCGTCGTCCACTTTCTCTTCTAAAGGGTTTATATTTTGCGCAGTTTTTCCCGATGAAGCGATACCAACTCGCTCAGTTTGCTGTTCTTCTACGGTCATGTAGCTCACGGGTACCTTACACACAGTTAAGGCCAAGCCAAGTTTACAGCTTCAAAGTTCAGTTATAAGTTATGCAGTGACGCTACCGTTACCACAAAAGTTGCGACTATTCACGGTGGAGCGGACTTTCCAGGAAGCAGTCTCTGGCTACCTAACTCGGATTAGTCGCTAACTCGGAAGCAAGCCAGATGACATCCGACACGCACGCGCGCACCCACCCACCCATTCACCCACACAAACACACACGCACGCACGCACGCATGCCCGAGGTCACCCAACCGTGTCTCGCTTGAGAAAACAACCGTGTGGGGAGCGCTCGTCTTAGCTGCAGCTGGCAGAAGCACACCATGAGATGTAGACGGGGCCTGTGCGGCGAAAAAGGCTGGACAGGTCAAATTAGCCTCACCCGCCTGGCCCGGACTGTGAAGCCGGCGTGCATGGCGTGCGGGAGAATGTTCTTAGCAGCGCCGGTGCTGCAAAGAACAGCCGGCTGGGCCGACCACCGAAAGTGCGGAATAGAGTGAAGACAAAATGTGGAATAAGGGGAGCGGTGGCATTAAAAGTAAAAGCGCTGACCTCGGGCGTTTTTCATTGGCTTCGTTGCAGCGCCAACTCGGAAAAGGCGACGTGAGGAGCCACGCAGAAGGGTGAGTTTTACAAGTGCTTCCTGGCTGATGCCTGTTGTGCGGCACTTTGGTGCAGTGAACAGGGGAAAAGCTGGTCGGTGGGCAGGAGAGTGTGAAAGGTCATAGCAGGCTCTGACTGAGAGCTGTGAGGTCCGCAGCATATAATATATGTCATTCGCATTAACCTAACCTGTGTCCGAGTTGGCAGTGGCAAAACATACGTACGCACAGACAGCAGTAGGGCATACCTAGCGAGGGAAAGATTTGGCTAAGGATTTATAAGTTATATAAGAAGAAATGACATCAATCAGTCGATTATATCCAAACCAAAATTCCATCAACAGTAAAATTGACGCTGAAATTCGTAACAGAGCCGTGCTGTCCCTGTGAGTGTGCTTTTTAAGACAAAGTAGCTTAAGTTGTCAGTTGCGCTGAGTTGGCAGTGGCAAAACATACGTACGCACAGACAGCAGTAGGGCATACCTAGCGAGGGAAGGATTTGACTAAGGCTTTATAAATTATATAAGAAAAAATGACATCAATCAGTCGATTATATCCAAACCAAAATTCCATCAACAGTAAAATTGACGCTGAAATTCGTAACAGAGCCGTGCTGTCCCTGTGAGTGTGCTTTTTAAGACAAAGTAGCTTTTATAGCGGTGAGTAAGACAGACCTGCTCTCCTAGCAACTTTAAGAAGTTAAGGTGGCAATTTCACTGCACTAGCTTCCAGCCAATTGAGGCGCGTCGGGCCCTATTAGCCGACTGGGAAACGAACGATGACGTTCGAGGCCTGATGTTTACTCAGCTACCCAGGCATTGCTGTTAGGGCCACGTGTTATAAATATTGGCTGCACATTCAGGAGCCACAAAGCCGGAGGAAATGATCTGCCACTGATGGAGAACCGCGTCTCGACACGAACCTCAAACAGTGCCCTTTGTGGAGTGTTTCGTCGTTCAGGGCTAACATTAGAGACTACATCGTACAGGCACTCCCGAGCGTGATGGTCTTCGTGTTTTTGGGCCTGTTTGTGGCGGGGAAGCGCACGTTTTAACACAAAAGTATTTTATTCCCGGATACACTAAGATTTCACTGACGTCACATCCATCACGGAAATGACGCCAGTACAAGGAAGCAAGCGGCCTGTAAAAGGTGCACCAATGCACACAAAGTCTTCTTGCGGGGAAGCAACCTTTAGTACTACAGAGTACATTATACTTAGGGTTGTTCGTTTTCGGGTTTTATATTTTAGCACTAAAGTCTTTTATACCGGGGTACACCTAGATTTCATTGACGTCATATCCGTCACGGAAATGAGGCCAGTACACCTTTGCCGAAGCGACACGCCAGCAGGACGTCGCTCGTTAATCACACCCACAACACAGCCGCCGACCCGCAAATCATGCTCAGCTACAGATTTCGCTGTACATTTCACTTTCGTGTTTTAGCGATAGCTATGGCAGAAGAAGTAACCACAGTTCTTTATAGCTCGGGCTTCCCACAAGGGAGCCTCTCTCTTCGGACGGGCCTGTAGTTCTAAACCTCCTAGACGCGCAGCTAGGTTTGCCGCGCTCGAGGGCATAAGTCCGATGTCCACGAAGCCGCTAATGAAAGGAGGCGCAACTATTTGGTCCATCAGAGATCACTTCGGCGAGAGGACTGCCCCACTTGAGGAATATTTCTGCGGCTCCTGCTCTATTCGTGGACCGTTTATTCATGTCAAGTTTGGCACAGGGAAGGTCACTGAAGGCGTATGAAGCAGTGTTTGGCGGCCTTTCGAGGAGAATATTACATAATGTGCACCGCAGTATCCGTTGAAAAACACGTTCGTCCCGGTCGAACGGACGCGTTAATGAGGCAGGTTGCTTAGGAGGGCACGCAGCGAGACGCGTAGAACGGGAACGCAATAAAACCTAATAAAAAAAAACACAACACAGGGAGAGACTTACGGGGAGAGGAGAAGTTCCCGGCGAGTGAAACATAGAAAGCGGTTGCGGTATCACGACCGGGGAGAGGTTATACACACACGCAAAAAAGTGACATTTGTTGGGCTCCGTCAAGTCCCGGGCAGCACATATTTACAAGCGGCAACTGCGCGCATTTTTAGTATGTACCACGCGTACACGGGTTATATACACAGTTCTTGAAGAATGTTCTACCGTATTAGGCATCATTCACACAGCCGTTTTTCACCCCGTCACGTCACCGTCTTCCGCCATTGGCGACGTTTTCTCGGGCGATTTTTCGCCCAAGACGGTACGACGACGGCGGGAAGCCGAGGTATACGTTTCCGTTCCGTCAACCCGACGAGACCACGCCCCGCGATAAACCAGCCAATCAGAAAGCTTAATTTTTTTAGAGATAAATCTAGCGAAAAGTGAGCACAAGGTTCATGTGCAGCTTTCCCTCTCATGACAGTCCTTTCTCTGTAGTTATTTAGCTATACGTAAATACTTTTCGCGCAGCTAATATTGGGGGTAAAAACTTGATTTGTGCATACTTTCAAGCCTTGCACGTTGCGCGACTAAGTTCCAGAGCCATGTAATCTATTCCATACAAAATGCATGCGGAGTAAACTTTGACAGCGAATTACACAAAAAATATTCAGATTCTTGGAAAGAACTTTCAGAATTTTCATCTTCACGTTGAAGTCTTGCGTTATGCCAAATACACTTTTCCTGGAGTGGTTTTTCTAGGTTCCTCAGAGGTCGGAATTTTGAGCGAGAAAGCTGGGATGGCAAAGTAAAAATCTAAGCCGCTATTTGTTTTTGCATTACAGCCAACTAATCACCTTGTATAGTATATATCACGACATTGTCTTAACTTTTGAGATTAAGCACGCTCAATTGTAGGCCAGAGTGTTCACTAGGCAAACGACCCTGTACTCTGACGGAGAGCTCCAGTACGCCCGCTACTCCGTTACGTCTCCGTCGCTGTTTTTTGACGTGACGGTGCCGTGACGAAGAAGGTGACGGCTGTGTGAATGAGGCCTTACTGTGTTTGTGTTTACACCGTCCTCTGCAGTGGCCATAAGGTTATTACTATTTGCGCAAGTAATGAAAAGAATCTCCCCTTACTTCTTCACACGTGAGGCCATTATGCTAGTTTTGAAAGCTGTGCACAAGTGCAAAAGCCCTGTGCGTCATTCGCCGGTTAGCCTAGTGCATTGATTTCGATATTACGCTGTTCTACCAATCCTGGCTGCACGGAAGGTGTCCAGATTTGATGTACTGCTCAGGATTTGTACTTATCAACGTAAAACCTCTCACAAAGTTTCACAAAAAAGGCGACCGAAGGTACGGAGGACACTCGAAAATGACGATTGCCATCGCAGAAAAATACCAAACTGCAGTAGCACGACCATCATGGTTTCAACACAAAGAGAACAGTCTCTGCGCTGCAACGCTTTTTTTTTGTATACAGTAAAGCATACAAAGTGCGGCCCCAGAAGCCCTAAGCGTATTTCGCAACTCCCGATTAAGAAACAACAGAGCCCGTCAACTTCACTGTGCAATCGCAAGAAGGCCAACTTTCCGCACAACTCAAGCCGTTCAACAAGGACCATTCGCCGATGCCGTGCGGGCACTGCAAAGAACAATTCCATTGCAGCATGCAAAACGGACAAGGAGCGTCGGTAGTGACCGCAAACGAAATCATGCACCCCTCCGCCTAACGACGACGTTGCTTGAACGCGAAGCTTTGTCGTGATGAATTAGTTGGTTCGCTAATCCCACATTGCGAGTATGTGCTAGTCTGGAGGCACGCACCACTGTTTTAGAAAACCCACAGCAGCTCTCGGGTGTGCAATCCGTAGACATAATGTTTGTGTTTGGGGTATTCGGTGCAAATCGGCACCTGCTGTTTTGCGTTCGCATCGACCATGTCGAAATGGACCCATCGGATAGGTGAACGCTAACAGGGCATCTCTAACGGCTAGTTGGGGCTGCATAGCTGGAATGAAAAGCGCTTATTCTGTGAATATTAACAAGGAAAAGAAAGACGGCAACACCAGACGAAGCGTATCGATGCGGCTTCATAACGCGATGGACCCAAGTTGAATTCCGGCCACGGGAAGCGTTTTTTTTTTGTTTGTTTCACTTCACTGACGATCATTCATCATCATCGTCAGGGAAAGTTGGCGTTCCTGCATTACCTAATTGCGTACAACGGTATAAGTCAGAACAATAAATTAATAAACAAGAGACAAATGGAATGGACAAAGCGAAGAGCTGTTTCGCCGTTCCTTCCCATAGACCACACTCGTACCCTTAAGTCTCCCGCAGAATGTCCTGTGGTTAAAACATCGACGATCTTGCGTTTTCCCCGGCAGTACTTTGCACGAGACGCGCCTGCCGTAGCAGTTCATACGACCCTCTCGTGCGGCCCTGAGCATCGCCAGGGAATAGGGCCACAAAGTGGCCCCGTTATTTGCAGTCACGGTAGGCAGAGTCACAAAACAAGGCTTCGGCAGCGGCTCGAGGAGCCCGTCGCGGTAGCAGGCCGCCGATACAGGTGCTCTGAACGCGGAACGCGTTGCACAAACGCCGTACCAGCCCAGCAAGGAAGTACCTGCAATATCCCTGCTCCAATCTGTCTCTACAACATTGCCTACTTCACGCGTCTATTGCTGGCGTTGTCACGGCTCTGCCAATCCCAACGATGCAACCTCTGGCTATCGCACCTCTAATGATGACGCAGGGGGTCGCGGTTCACTTCGTGTAGGTTCTCTTGACCAGCGACTGCGCTCATCTGCACGCCTTGGCGCGGTTCGTAGAGTCGGTCAGCGTCACGGCCGGCGCCATCCGTCAATGCACAATCAACGCCGACGCCGCCGTCGGGACGCTACCGACAGGGGCCGTCGTGCAGTGCACTGCATTGTCTGTAGCGCAGCGGTGACAGGTTCGTGGAGAATAATAATAACAGTAAAAACTAGACGGGGCCAAGAAAGGAAAACGGGGTGCAATCTAGGACTGGTTAGACCAGCCCTAAGGTCAGCAGACGGCGGCTGGAGGTCAGCGCTGGAACGGCGAGGGCGCCTGGCACCCGGCGCGTCAGGTAAGAACGCAGGCCATCTGAGGTCCTCGGGTTGGGGACGTCGATCAGAGGCTGCCTTGAGCGAAACGCGGAATGCATCGGGTCGCGGAGGCCATCTCCGATGCGTGAAGGAAGGAACCTGCTTGAAGAAGCTCCGCTCGCCTGCAGCTCGGAGACGTGTGGTCACACAATACTCCGCGATTACTGGCCGTGACGCGTATTCGTCAAATTTGGCGTCCGTCTGCCGGCGTTTGTGCGTGCGGCCTCTTAGGAGGTACAAGGGGCCGTGGGCCACTGCATCTTTATGCCCGTGCCTATGACCCCACCCTGAAAACTCACTTTTTTTTTCTTTTCACTTAAATTGAGTACTGATTCACCCTTCTTCAAGCGCCAAAGGAACGAAAAAAAGATTTTATGCTGACGTGTTGATCCTTCCCTATTTACACGGTGCTTGTAATTAGACGCACACTTTTTTACACCACGCTGAAGTAACAGCATTATATTTCCAAATATGCGATCTTAAATGAAAGAATTCACAACTTTATGAAACGTCGTGGGTGACGCGGAATTATCCCCCTCACGCCCATCTGGCCGCACTGGCGTTTTCTTCTCGTAAATCCCTCGTACCTCGCCGGATGACAAGCTTTGATCTGATCCCTCTGCACCCACCTTTCCCCGCAAAGCTTACTTGTTGCAAGCTATATGCACCCACCTGTTTACACTAAGGATTTCGCCACACTCAACGCCCTAGCTCTGAGTGTGTTCCACGACTAGCTGTTTGATCACCAAGAAACCTTTCTTACTGCATGAGAAGTAATAGCAGCATATGGAGAATAATTTCCACCGTCGATCCGTGTACACAAAGCGCCAAAAGAACAAAGAAAAGCAGAGCGCGTGACGAGAGGCGGACGTCAAGCCGAGCCCCGACCCGGCGGCGGATCTTGCTGCGGTGGCGCTGCGTTCCCACCATGCCTCTGTCCGACGCACCCATCACTGCTTGCACGCGTTGCAGAATGCTGCGTGACGCGAGTGAATCGCCGAGGAGACGGCAAAACAGGCTCGAATGGGAGTGATAGCGACGAAATGCAGATAGTGGTGGACAGCAACACGCAACGACAGGCCGCCAATTCTGCGGGTAAAGAACGAGCACTTGACCCCTCATACAGTATAAACGCAAAGCGCGGTTGGCGCCGCGTGCGAGGGGCGTGCGGGAAACGTCATGTTGCTTGCTTCGAAAGCCATCGCTAGGGGAGGATAGGGCCGATCCTCACGTTCGCGAAGGAAATGGAATTGTGTTTCAAGCATTTTTTCTTAAGAACCACCATAAGATCTTCAACTATGTTTTGTGACCAGAGCCTTCAAGACTGCTTGCGTGGCAAAGAGTAACAAACACCAAGCACTTTCCGACAAAAAAAGTTGGAGCGCCGGAAACACTAGCGCCGCAGTGCCGCCAAGAGAACGCGAACGACAGAAAGCAGCCGACTTCAATCTATAGCGCATATTTTCATACCAGTTAGTATGAATCTCAATTATGCATATCCCTACGGCCGATCTATATTCGCGCGCTTTTTTTTACCACCGACTGCAGGTCTCGGCTCTCAGCTTCG
Source organism: Haemaphysalis longicornis (assembly GCF_048455015.1). Classification (NCBI taxonomy): domain Eukaryota; kingdom Metazoa; phylum Arthropoda; class Arachnida; order Ixodida; family Ixodidae; genus Haemaphysalis; species Haemaphysalis longicornis. Next base: position 105,999,515 of record NW_027526361.1, on the reverse strand, counting down.
CCACGAAGTCAATCGATCATCGCCACCTTGTTTCACAATACCGTCCCCCAAAAGCATTCCTCCACTCGTTGCCCTATCCACTCACCGGTCAGTGTTGCTAGGCGGTAAACGAACCGCTCTCGAACCATGACATTTGCACCTACTCAGCCATTGCCTACCGCACTCACTTCGTTCTTAAATTCTGTCGACGTGGGTAGGTATGGCATCCGCGTGACATTTCGTTCTTGAAGGGGGCCTGCAACACGTTTTTCGACGTTTTTTGAAGTCTTAATTACTTGCATAACGTGGTCACCCAACACATCCAGTACATAGATTAGGGGGTCGCAAAGTACCTCAGCTAAAAGTTAGCGGTCTATGCCCATCAGATAACTTGGAAACTCGCTCAAAAGATTTTTTCTCTTTCCCGGTATTAAAGTTCTTCGACGGCTCCTGTTACGTCATTAAGGCCATGTGGCGGCTGTTGGCCGCTTTTCCTTCAGTTGCAGCAGTGAACGCATTTCGATAGCAACTTTAAAAATAAAGTCACAAAAACAAAGCAGAAATGGAAGTCGTATCTGGTGCAACGAGTAAATCACGCAGTGCCGCTCCGTGCTGGCGATAAAGTTTTCTCAGTTATTCCAGATGCGAAGGAAAGAGTGAAAGCGCTTTTCAAAGCTCTAGCAGGGTCCCTTAAAAGGGGAAATGATGATAAAATAAAAGTATGTTCATTAAAAAGACTTCTTTGCATCGATAACAATGGTGCCATTTTTATCGCAATTTTCAAAAAAATGATGGAGATATTAAAGAAAAGATATGAGCCAGTGGCGACTCCCAAGCCACTTTCCGGCAACTTTTCTGTGACGTCACAGTATCTTGTTTGTGCGATTGGTGGCTGCTGTTCAAACCATCGCCAGGACACATGACTTGACGGTTGTAGTATGGCCTGTAGTTCCGTTTTATAACGTCACCCGAATGGTAACGTGCAGTTACCACACTGATATTCATGTTTCATGGCTGGCCTATTTGACGTCCCTCCTTCCCATAGCACGTCAGTGTAGCGCGAAATTTGAAAGTTTTGCTATTCTCCTTGCCTATTTTCGGGTAAAAAAACATCTTTCGTGGCTGGAAAGGAGCTGGAAAGTGGCTGGAAATAAAGTTGTATTTTGTCACCATGCCCTCTTTAAAGCTGCCCTGTTGCGAGTTCATTCAAACGCTTTGCGTCTGAACGGCGTTCCACGTATTCATATCATGCTTTAGCGCGAACGGTGGCTACTGCTGTGAAAAGCAACGCTGAACGCCCGCGCATTTGTAACTTTCTTGATTGTAGTGGCAGCGATGTTTTTTTCCGGGCTATAAACTTCTCTGGGAATTCCAGCGACGAGGACCGTCCGCAACCAGATTTGAGTGGAACCGCTCGACTGCGAAAGAGCGCGTCGGTGCATCTGCAGCTTTAGTTTCGGGGAAAACATATATGCCTGTATTTATGCCCACAGAAAGAGACGGAACAAAGTTCTGAAAAGAGTAGGCTACCATAACGGTCTCTGTGAATAGTTGATGTACTGGCTTCGTGCAATGGTCCACAATTCTACACGACTTTTGTCGCAACCAACGACGAGGGCCGTTACACGCCGGCCGCTTTTACGTCACCACTGCTATAGAAGTATACACTCTCTAGAAGACGACACGCCAGAGCGGTTTTATTTCGCCCCGAGGACGGACAGAAGTATTTTGTTTGTTAATCGCGAAATGCTGAGAAACCCATTTTCGTGGGACAGGGCCGCATGAGCAACAACAAAAATCGTGTCCTTTTTGTTTACATGTTTTGAGCACATTTTAAACCTTGCATCAAACACGGCGCAGTGCTTCTTTATTTCCTATATGCGGCGGATAACGGAGATATGCGCTTAACCACGTGTTCGTGGAGTTAGGAGCTTGCCGAAGCTATGGCATGCGTATTTGCCAACTATGGGTATCCACTTTTATCGGAGCCCCTGCTTACCGGTAGGGCAGAAATATCACTCCGTTTCCTTTTGTATCTTTGTGCTTTCAGTACGATGGTGTAGTACAGTACAGTACCGTACAGTACAGAACAGTATAGTATAGTAGAGTATAGTTTATTGAAGTATTGTATACTATAGTATAAATAGCATAAGATAGTTATATCACAGTTTATTATTGTGTAATATAGGACTGCACAGTATAATATAGTATATTAAAGTGTAGTATAGTTTAGTATAGTATAGCGTAGCTTAGTACAGTATTGTGTAGCATAACGCAGTCTAGTTAGTACAGTATGGTTGACTGCATAAAACAAAGAAAGATATAAATGCCTTGTTAGCATTTACGGCAAACAAAGGGTAATATAATTACAAATGCATTCTGGTCAGGCTATTACCTATAGGTATCTCAGATAGGACAGCTGATCAATCATTATGAAGTAATCACAGGGTTGCTACGCTAACCTTGCCCTTTTGCTATCACTGATGAGTTCTTGTGCCTTCCATAAAAGCCTGTAACCAGACTGCGAGAATGTGTTTTTTGTCACTTGTGAATGCTAAGCATCATTAAGTGCTTCAAGTTCAGGGCATTCTGTTCCAGAATGTAAATTAAGACAGCCAGGCAGTCACATCATAGAAACATGGACTCGATTAACAGGCCTGCGAACACAATGATACACATCGTGCCAATATGTAGAGTGCGCGTTTTGGTTGGTCGCTGTCTGAGATAACAGTCACAGTCCGAGACGGCCGCCAATGGCAATCGCGAAATTTGTTAGTGTGGCGCCTATATTTTTGCGTAGAAGACCTCTTAATCGAGTTACTGTCGAGCTCGACCTTTGAACAGATATCATGTTTCGTACGAGTACATTTACGCCCGCAGTATATCTGAAGTTCCGTTCTCAGCAGCTCCCGCAACGGCTGGGTGGTTACATCCCGTATCGTTACATTTCGTAGGTGAACCTTGCGATGTCAGGAGAACGTGCGTGGCCTCTTAGAAGCCATACAGGCCCTCCCCCTCTATCCGCCTTCCCGGTAATTGTACGCGTACAGCATCAATTGGTGTGTTGGTGCACGTTAGGGTTACAGGCGGTGCTGTAATTACGACGCACCGAGTTCACGTCGAAAGAATTGGTGTCTGCTTAACCTGCAATGGGCAATGTACGGGTTGCGACGCTGGCCTCGTAATTATCTATTGATTGCATAATGAAGGAAGAAGGGGGGGGGGGGGACGCCTCACGCCGGCCGGCCCAGAAGCAAGCCCGCTGGCACTCGCGAGCCACGTGCGAAACTCCGCGTCCGGGCTGGCTACATGGGACTAGACGTCGCGAAACGGAAATTCGGGCTCTTTACAAGCGCGTTCGGTGCACAGACCCGGCTGACGAGCTTAGATACTACCCAGATATCGATAACAAGGCCCGCCAAACTACTCGTTTGATTTCTGATGGGGCTGTGGGCGAGGAGGCCGATCACGTTCGGAGATCAACGGTACCAAGCGATCAGAAGTCCGTTCGCAGCGTCGACTAGTTGCCCATAAAGCGGGTGCAGCTGTGTCACCTAGAAACGATGATTGGTTATCCGACACCCGCAATGACCAAAATAGGGGAAAAATATAAGTAAACTTTGTTCTTGGGTTCCTGTGCGTTGAAATAAAACATGTATATTTTTGTCCGGAAACTCTTTTGCTCTGAGTTCAATCTATCTGCTCTTTGCGCATGCGCCAATTATAGTGCAAGCATGCAACCTATCTTGATTTTTAGCCAACCAACGAAAGAAAAACCGCTCACTGACGCTGGCTAGACAGAATAACTGTTAATTGTTGGCTATTATTTCTGGCGTTTGCTTTTTTTTTTATTTCATTAACACTGACTCTAGCTATTCAACGAGCGGCACGTAAAAATCAAGACTGCTCGCTTGCAAGATTCGCCGAGAGAAGGGGGGTCGGTGGGAGGGGTGCCACCCAGTGTAAAATACCCAGTGCAAGTCCACTCTGTGAGCATGGAAGACCAGCGGAGCACCTTGTCAGCATTGGTTGGCCACAAACTCCCGCACAAACCGCGTTTTCACTCTCGCGGTTATTCGGGGTTCCGACGGGCAGAGCATTTACGCTTGGCGTCCACCCGCCACCCGTCACGATCATCACCCGTGGTCTCCCGGCCCCGCGTTCGATCCCATTGCCACCTGTTTATTATTATTATTATTATTATTATTATTATTATTATTATTATTATTATTATTGTTATCCGAACTCTCCCGCTATAATTTTGCTGCAGGTGACTACATTAGTTTTTACCAGTACTTGTCGAATTTTGATTGGTCGGCAATCCTCGCGTCAAATGACCCAAATTTTCAGGCCAGCGAATTAACCAAAGTACTGCAAGAAGGTATGCGCAGATATATACCACTAAAGAAATCCAAATCTTCGAAGTATCCTTTCTGGTTCTCGAGTGAACTCCGGTCGGCGCTAAAAGGCAAAGAGCGTGCCCACAGGAAAGCTCAAAAGAATGGGGTGACAAAATGGAAGTTAGAATTTAAAGAATACCGGTCACTTTGTAAAAAACTGTATGATCGTGATCGGTCTGCATACATTACGTCCATAGAAAGCAATCTTAAAAGGAACCCCAAAGATTTATGGAAATATGTCCGCAGTAGATCACCCTAGAATAACACTGAATGCATTAATCTTCTTAACTCCGATGGAGTAATCATCGATGACGTCCCTGCCGCTTTCGCTCAGCAGTTTAAAACGGTGTATAGGGATACCTGCGACGTTCCGTCAGCTCCGATGTCCAATTGTCGCGGTGCGGCACCGAGCACGGCATTTGTGGGGGAGGAAATCGTGATGAAAAGCCTACGGGACGCGAAGCCCTCGCTAGCCTGTGGCCCAGATGGCATTCCCATGGCTCTACTCAAGGCTTTCAGTCCTATCCTTGCTCCAGTGCTTGTATGTGTGTTTAACAACTGTATTAGTACTGGCACGTTTCCTAACTGTTGGAAACTTGCTAAAGTTGTACCTGTACACAAATCCGGGTCAAAAACAGATGCAAAAAAATTATAGACCGATTTCCCTCCTGTGCAGTGCTTCTAAAATTTTTGAATCTATAATTCATTCCCTCATTACATCCAGAGTAAGATATGAAATTATTCCAAATCAACATGGTTTTATACGTGGCCGCTCGACCACTACAAACTTAGTTTCTTTTATGGAACATGCGTCAAAGGCAGTGGAAGAACGAGGCCAACTTGACGTGGTATACTGTGACCTTAGCAAGGCGTTCGATGTGGTTTCCCATTCATTGTTGTGTAGAAAACTTTCCCACCTTGACATTCCTGATCCGTTGCTGGATCTGCTTCATGACTACCTTACCAGTCGTCACTGCTACGTTCACTGTAACGCGCAACACTCCGGAACGTACTCAGCCACCAGCGGGGTGCCTCAGGGCTCAGTCCTTGGTCCTCTTTTGTTTTCACTGTTTGTCAACGATGTTTCGACAGCAATTCAGTACTCATCGTTCTTGCTATACGCAGACGATATAAAAATATTCAAAGTTATTGGCAACATCTCAGACTGTGCACAACTGCAATGTGATATCGCCGCGTTTTCGGGCTGGTGCAACAGAAATAAGTTGATACTCAATAGTGCAAAAACCAAAGTGGTGTCGTATACCCGTAAAACAGACGATATCAATTTCACCTATCGCATAAATGAAGAAGATCTGAATCGGGTATGCCAAATCAGAGACTTGGGAGTTTTGTTTGACTCTTAGCTCACATTTACAGCCCATACTAATGAGATTACCCGTCGTGCTTTGCGAACACTAGGTGCAACATGTCGTGTCTCCAGAGAATTCAACTATCCAGACACATTTCTTCAGCTCTATACCTCAATGTGTCGCCCTCTACTGGAATACGCATCCGTGGTATGGAATGCAACGTGTCGGTCCAACGCGGCGGCCATTGAGAGAGTGCAAACTAAATTTCTCTCAATACTAAAGCATAGGTACGCTACTGCGAAGGCTAAAGATGATCCTGGTGTTGATGACGCCAGCTTGCTTGTAATGGACCCATTACACAGTCGGAGGGCCAAGGCTGACCTTTTATTCTTGTACAAACTGGTCCACAGCCTCATTGATTGTACAGAGTTGCTGGGTGCCATAAATTTGAGAACCCCGACAGGCAACACCAGGGCACCTAGACCGTTTCATGTCTCTGCTCGTGTCAAGAGTCCCGTGGGACGCATTCAGCACCTATACAATATGCACGCAGAAAGTTTGGACGTATTCCATCGTCCCTTTCGAGCTTTTTGTAAGAAACTGCGTCGCTTGACAAACCAGGAGTAGTTTGCTTGCCCTAGTATGTAACGTCCATTCACACACTTTATGCTGCCGGGGTCGGTTAACTATGTATGTAAGCTAATTGTTTCGATATTCACTTGTGTATCTAAGTTTTATGCCTTCATTGTGGCGTGATCTTTAGCTAATATCTTTTTCCGGTCTACCTGTTTCAGTGTACAGAGTTTTAATCATGCCTTGTTGTATTACACTTGTAGTCTCCATAGCTGTCAGCAGTGTCTTATTGCTATGCATTGATTGCAATGGCTTGTTTGCATATGTGCTCGGGTCATGTTTGTGTGTCGGCGTGTGTGTATCTCAAAGTGTCTCATTCTCGTTCAGACTATACATTGCTATTTTCTACATTTCTCTGAGATATACACTTTTCTTTCTTTCCGCACCAGCACATCGTTCCTTGACACACTAATGAACAATTTTGGTTGTTTCATTCATCATTTTTATTATCTCTGCGATTTGTTGGTCTGATCATTTATGTCTATACTCCTGCCATTGTTTTTTTTTTCGCTATTGTTCTGTCAAACTTGCTGCTCTGTTTGCTGTGTGTCTCGACAAGATGGGACATCGCAAAGGCATCGCTCGTTTTCGGGTAATACTTTATTGCAGTGTGACTTTTCAAAAATCAAAACTCTCGTTTTATATGTACATTCTGTCTCCATCATGTGCACTGTGTATTTTGTTGTATATTTCCTTTTTCAAGTGCCTTGAAAGTTACGCTGGCCGAGTGCCATAGCTTGCAACGCTGTTTTTTTTTTTTGCTTTTTTGTCTTATCGGGGATTTTGTGTGTTGTGCCGTGCTGTCTTACGTTTCTTTTAATAATGTATTGTATATGGTGTGCCAGCACCAAGACCTTAGGGTTGTTCCTGGGCACTGAAAATAAAGGTTGATTGATTGATTATTATTATTATTATTATTATTATTACTGACTCAGCGGGTCAGTGAGGCGTCTCACCCAATATCTCCGAAGTGTGACTTTCTATTTGATTTTATTTCCTTTACTTCCTTGCAGCAGTGCAACCTCATTAGGAATTCATGTGGGAACGTCTTAGATTTGTGTCTGACTAGCTTGGAAGCTGTCGTCGTCTCGCGCAGTGATACTAACCTTGTAAAACCGGACAAGTTTCATCCGTCATTACATATTTCGTTGCATAACGTATCTCTCCTCCATTACAGTCCCCCTGTTTGCACACCAGGAAGCAGTAGTTACGACTTTGCTCGTGGTGACTACATTGGTTTATTTCACTTTCTTAGTAATACTGATTGGTCACCAATCGCTAACCTCAACGACGTTGATGAACAGACCGATTTTTTTACTGAAGTTGTTCACGATGGCTTGAGGAGCTTTGTTCCCCGAAAATTTGAAAAGAAAGGCAATTTTCCGCGTTGGTTTTCTGCTGAACTTAAACGAGCTTTGGGGAGGAAAAATCGAGCGCACAAGCAAGCTAAGAAAACGGGGCAGGAAAGGTGGCAGAATGAGTTTCGTCAACTCAGATCTCTTTGTAAATGTCTGGTTAGGCGCGATAGGTCGAATTACATTGCCGCGGTTGAAGCTGATGCAACACGCAATGCTAAAGCTTTCTGGGGCCACGTCCGTTCTCAAACATGTAAAAATTCACCTGGGAACATTAACCTCATCGATGAACGAGGAGAGAGCATATCGGACGTTGCCAATGCCTTTGCGCGACAATTCCGTTCCACTTATGGCAACAACAGTGCAGCTTGCCCCCCTCCACAATCTCTAGGTTACTGTAAAAACTCAGAAGTGCTGGTTTCGGAAAGTCTCGTTTTGAAAGCTCTGAAACAATTGAAATCGTCATTTTCATGCGGCCCTGACGGCATTCCTTCTGCCGTACTGAAAGCGTTTGGTGATATCCTAGTTCCAGTATTGACGTGTATATTTCAAACTTCTCTCAAGTCTGGCAAGTTCCCCGCTCGTTGGAAGAATGCAAGGGTTGTTCCTGTATTTAAGACAGGTTCTAAATTGGACCCCACGAACTACCGACCGATATCTATTCTATGTGCTGCTTCTAAATTGTTTGAGTCAATACTGCATAAACTACTCACATTCAGTATAAATACCACATTAATACCTGAACAGCATGTTTTTTTCGCGGGCCGATCGACCACTACCAATCTCGTCAACTCCATGCTGCATGCTTCGGAAGCTGTGCAAGGGAGAGGTCAACTTGATGTAGTCTACTTTGATTTAAGCAAGGCTTTTGATGTCGTCTGCCACGAGCTCTTAGCCAAAAAACTATCTGAGCTTGATATACAACCATCCCGGATATCTCTTATATGCAATTATCTATGTGATAGGTCATGTTTCGTGCATGTAAATGGACAGTCTTCTCTTTCCTATGAGGTCACCAGTGGTGTCCCTCAGGGCTCAGTTCTCGGGCCACTTCTCTTCTCAATCTTTATAAATGATGTCGCGACAATATTTAATCATTGTAATTTTCTTTTATACGCCGATGATGTAAAAATATTTAAATCTGTTTCCAACTCTGCCAGCTGTTCCGCTCTCCAGAAAGCAATCTCGTCCTTCTCGCATTGGTGCTCATGCAACAAACTCCTCATTAATACATCTAAAACTAAGGTAATGACACACACAAGAAAGACTGACAACATCTTGTTTCCCTATAACATCAACGGTGAATTACTCCCACGTGTGGTAGAGGTTAATGACCTAGGCGTCACTTTCGACAGTAAACTGAGCTTCTCTCCACATATTCAGGTAATTACTCGAAGAGCTCTACGATCGCTTGGCGTTGTCTGTCGCGTGTCCAGGGAGTTCAAGGAGCCGATTTCTCTTCTGAAGCTCTACACAACTATATGTCGTCCTCAGCTTGAATATGCATCTGTTGTCTGGAACAGCACGAGCAAAACAAACCGTAAGCTTGTAGAAAGGGTCCAAAATAAGTTTATATCTATCTTCAACCATCGCTTTGGCGATAGTAGTAATTATAACCCTGGATCGCCCTCTTCATTGACGCTATCATGCTTAACTTCCAGGCGGAACAAGGCTGATGTTCTCTTCCTCTTTAAAATTATGCACGGCATAGTGTCTTGTGGTGAGCTGCTACAGCGTGTTCGTCTTTATGTGCCGCTAAAGTGGACCAGGAAACATGATACCTTTTGCAACCCCAATTGTCTGCGTGTCTTGTGCCCTGTGTGCCGACTGCAATGCACGTACAATCGGTACTCGGATTACCTTGATATTTTTAATGATTGCCCTACTCTGTTTCGCAAACATGTCTGTGAGTTTGTATTGGCGTAACTGCCAACTTTTGTTATTCTGCATTTGTCTTTTATCCTTGAGTTCATGCACTCAAATGACTTTCATTCCGTAACTTCAACATAAGCTATCCTTTCGTTTTTTTTTGTATTTTGTATTTTATTTTGTATTTGAAAGATGTGTACATTATGTTTCGTGTGTTTCTGTTTCCGTGCGCCAGCACAAAGGCCGACCCCGGCTGTTCCTGGGCACGCAAATAAATGATTGATTGATTGATTGATTGATTGATTGATTGATTATTATTATTATTATTATTATTATGGCCGGGTGTCATGGCTTCTAACACTAGGCTTCCTTTTTTTTTGCTGTTTTGCTGTTTTGCTTTCTGGGATCTCTGTAACTATTTTTATCTTATTGTTTCCTTCATATATATGGGTTCTGTGTTGTGTTGTCTTGATTTTAGTTTGTTTTTATGAATGCTTGTATATGGTGTACCAGTACCAAGACCCTAGGGTTGTTCCTGGGCACCAAAAATAAAGGTTGATTGATTGATTGATTGATTGATTGATTGATTGATTGATTGATTGATTGATTGATTGATTGATTGATTGATTGATTGATTGATTGATTGATTATTATTATTATTATTATTAATATTATTATTATTTTGAACCCTTCAAAAACTAAAGTTGTCTCCTATAGTAGAAAAACTCAACAACTGCAATATCCTTATGAAATTGCAGGCACCACACTGCCGAGGGTGACCGAAATTCGGGACTTGGGAGTACTGTTTGATTCTTCTCTGACTTTCTCTTCCCACATTGCACAAATTACCCGTCGGTCTCTTCGTTGTCTGGGTGCTGTTTGCAGGTATTCTAGAGAGTTTAAAGGTCCGCTTCCTTTCTTAAAGTTGTATTCGGCTCTCTGCTTACCTCTTCTTGAATACGGGTCTGTTGTCTGGAATGGAACTTGCAAGTCCAATAGTGACCGTATCGAAAGGGTTCAAAATAAGTTCCTTTCTATCTTTAAGCACCGCTTCCGTCATGTGCAAGACGACGCAAACGGCATCATGTCTCTTCTGAAAAGCATTCCTTCCCTTCGGTGTCGACGAATGCGAGCTGATATTATCTTTCTCTATAAACTTCTTCATGGTAATATTTTGTGTGACGATTTGGTTACACTTATCAATGTCAATTTGCCAAATAAACTTTTCAGAAAATTTCCAGCTTTCAGACCAGTTTCTTTAAATAGCCGACGCTCGTCCATCTGCCGAATACAATGTGCATATAATGAATATTCCGTTCGGCTTGATATATTCCAGAGCTCCTTTACTTTGTTCTCTAATGAGTTAAAAACTGTTGTAGCTTAAGTCCTTTATGTCATTCCAAATTTATGTACCCTATGTATTATGTGCAAACTGTTCTTGCTTGCTTTTCACTTTTTCTTGTTTTGGGTTGCTTGAATATTTGTACGTTTTTAGTGTCAGTGTTGGTAATGCTGAAGCTTTTCCCCCCTTTTTTTTTTGGAACTTCCTAATATGTTGTTAGAAAACCTTGGCTATATACGTATACTCTATGTCATGTTGATTCAATATTTGCTTGTATAGTTCCTATTTTTCACATCTACTGAACGTTTTGCTGGCCGAGTGGCATGGCTTGCAACACTAAGCCTGCCTTTTCTTTTTTGACTGTCTGTTCTTTTTTTTTTCCTTTTTTGCTTTCTAAGATTTCTGTAACTATTTTTACTTTATTGTTTATGTCATACATATATTTTGTGTATGTTGTCTTGTCTTAATTGTAGTGTTTTTTTTTGTATGGTGTACCAGTACCAAGACCCTAGGTTGTTCCTGGGCACCGGAAATAAAGGTTGATTGATTGATTGATTGATTATTATTATTATTATTATTCATGAGTTCTCTTTACAGTGCACCACGCAATGTGGGAAAGCCAGCTTACAAAGACCAAGATTACACCAATACCCCTAAATTTGGCTTCGCGGGGTTGGTCCAAAACGTCCGCTAATTTCTTTTTTTTTTTTGTGTCCTGTATTTTCCGTTGCCTGTTTGTTGCGCTGATCGGTTGTGCATCGTGTTCGCGTTAGAATTTGAACCATTTGTATTGTATTCGTGTCTCTTGCATTGTTAGTATGTATGGAATACTTCCTTATTGCTCTTTGCAACGTTACAATCTGCATATATTTGCGTTCTCAGTTTGAATATTGCCGTTTTGCTTGTTTCCTTTTTTTCTTTTTTCGTTACGCTTATGCAATATTTGCGCAAATGTAATCCTCCTATGCAATACCCCTTCACTGGGGCCTGTAGGGGTATTGGAAACAAAAAATTTCCCCGCATTTCCCCGAGGGGAAGAATGTGAAAGTGCGAATGCACGAGTTGAATTTGCGCGGTTCGGTAATGTTCGCGAAAGAGAGATCACACACACACACACAACTACAAAGAAAGGAAGATGCCACCTATTTGTGTTGTCGTTGTACTTGATTGCTAGAGCGGATCTCAGCTTTGAAATTTCGTGTCAGTACTCCTTTAAGCGGGTGCATTAGTCCTTCTCACGCCCGATTCCTGGCCAATCCCCCACGTGGGTATGTGCCATGCACAGACACCTATTTGTGTTGTCGTAGTACTTGATTGCTAGAGCGGATCTCAGCTTTGAAATTTCGTGTCAGTACTCCTTTAAGCGGGTGCATTAGCCCTTCTCACGCCCGATTCCTGGCCAATCCCCCACGTGGGTATGTGCCATGCACAGACACCTATTTGTGTTGTAGTACTTGATTGCTAGAGCGGATCTCAGCTTTGAAATTTCGTGTCAGTACTCCTTTAAGCGGGTGCATTAGCCCTTCTCACGCCCGATTCTTGGCCAATCGCCCTAAGTGGGTATGTGCTCTAGAAATTAGGAACTCTTCTTGGCCAATCGCCCTAAGTGGGTATGTGGTGCGGACGGACGGACGGTGGTGGACGCGTGATTCAGGGTCGCTTAAGAAGTGCATTCGCACTTAAAAAATAAATATAAAGCAATGCATTGCTAGGAAGTCATTTTTTCAGGGCAACATACGCCATCTTAAAGGGGCACTGACACAAAATTTTGAAGGCGAGATAACGTCGGAGATAGATTGGTGGGAACACATATACATCATCTGCAAAATATCAGCGGCGAATACAGCCTAGAACATATTTAAAATCAATTTTGAAGTGTGCGAAACGCAACCGAGCAGCCAGCAGAGGACCACGCGCAATTGTAAATAAACAACATCCAAACACGTCACGAGTTTGTGTTTGCCGCTTCCGCACTACCGGCGTTTTACGCGGGCTCGCCCGGCTCGCCGCTCCAATCGGAGGGCCGGAGGGCGGAGCTTCTGCTCTCGAGAACGAACGACCCGATCGTTGGCGGCGGAGGCGCCGTGATTTCGTCAGCTAATCGGGCAGCTGGCCGCGACCAAAGTTCTACAGCGATTCCAGGCACTCTGTTTCTATTACTGTTTATTACCATTGGATGCGAAAACGCGCCGGAGGCACGAAAAGCCCACTGAGCTAGCCGCACGGTCGCTGTGCAGGCGGCGGCCACGGCCGCGAAGTGGCCCAGGCCGGCGCAGGTAGCTCGAGTGATAGCTTGTTACCGCTGCACGAAATTGTCCCCAAGTCCCGACCATAGTGGTTTACATGAGAAAGGAGTTAATGATGCGATGGCGGGTTGCATTAAAAATTGTCATCTGTACCGCTTACGAGAGCGGCACTCGAATATCCGCCGCAGTGCTGAGCGAACACATCTGTAGGCGGACCTGTAGGCAGACCGGCCGGCTGCTCCCAGCGCGCGTCTTGCCACCCACCGTCTCGAGCGTCGCGCGTCGTTCTTTAGCCGCAGTAGCATTTGCACTCGCAGCGCCTGCGTCACATCCACGGTCGCTTTTTAATTAAGCGCCTCACGAGATCAGTACGTGGGGGCATTCGCAGAAACTGCCGTCGATGCGGATTCGACAGTGCTACGGCGGCTCTGCTCTGTGATATCCCTCCGACGGTCACGTGGTCAGCTTTGTTCACACAAAATCCACAAAATCCACCGTTTCACGGCACTCGCTGAAACCGAAACTGCGACTGGCCGCATTTAAAATCCCTTTAATTAAACAACCGTCGCACTCTGAAGCAAATGAGGTTTCTACAGGTTATAAGTAGGTCACTAGCTACTTATCGCAACGAAAAAAACAAGATGCTAAATTTTTGTGTCAGTGCCCCTTTAACCGAAATGTGAAGCGCTGGAATCGAATAGGTGGCCGTAGGGAGAGAGTGCGCCCAAGTGAGGAGAAAAGGAGTGCCTTTTTGGGTTCACGCACGTTCAAGAAAAAACGCGGGGTTGGTCCATAACAGCTCCTCTGTAAGAATACCCCCAATCTCAATCTCAATTCCCCGTCTCGGTATTCCTTCTAACAGCCTTGGAGACGTTACGTACACACACCGCAAACTTTGAAGCACCCTATAACCAAACTGAGGTAGGCAACCATAATATATTTTTCAATCCCCTCAAGAAGAAATTGTGACATTCCACCGTAAAGCGTTCAGCGTCCGTTTAGAGCAGCCACGCGAATTTGTTGCGAAACAGCGCGCAGGTGCTCTTTATAGTTCGCGACCGATCCGCTGCTTACGCAGCCGGCCTCTCGAGGAGAATTCAGGCATTCGATAGCGCCGGCAAATCCGGCCCGCGGGCATCCACCCGCCCTCTGCGTAAAACAAATTCGAACTCGTACGCGAAAAGGGCGTTAAACATTTGCGCCCCGGCGGGATCACTGGGCGACTTATATTTCCGCACTTTCCCGTTGTTGTTGTTTGCTGCTCTGCGAAGGAAGTTATTGTTGGCGAAGCCGGTTAGCAGGTTACGACCGGATCGGCAGGCGCACGCCGTAATCTCGTCACGGGCGCAGTTTACAACCGGCCAGGATTGGGGCGTGTGTAGGACGCCGTTACGGGATTCCTGAAGGAGACCAATAAAGAAACGACAAAAAAAAAAAAGAAACGAGACTTTTACCGCACATGGTAAAAATAAAGTTTGCGCGTATAAACTTTTAAATCCTTCATCTTTTGAAGCATGCAGTAAACTTTCTGACCTCAGGCGCTACAACGGGCAATGGATCTTGTAAATGGTTGCTGTATGGTTAGAAAACACTCTATCGTAGCAGCCCCTCTATGTATTCACTAGAAGGGCGTTTCTCGGTCGCTTTCCCCACAACGAAATATAACAGCAAGAGAGCCCTGGTCCCCGAAAATACACTGGGTCCCGTTTTGATGATAAAAAAAGGGTTATTTCAAACACTATCGCAATGCCCCTAATAAATAAATTGATATCTATATGCGTGGAGGTACGTTTGACAGGTGTCTTATCGTTAAATGCGAATGACAAGACGGCTTCAAGCCTTTTGGTCATATCGCCCTGCGGGATGGAACACTTGGCCGCATACGGATATTAGAATACTTTCATAAGCTATACGGCTTGATGGGTAAGTTAGAGTCAAATGTAGATGCGGTACACTATTCAACGTATGCTTGTCACTAGACTTGAGTGTACCGACGGAACATCGAAACCCAGTAGAAATTTAGAAGGCTTCTGAAAAAAAACTTTTCCTTGACCTTTTTAGCAGTGATTTACCCCGGAGTTCACCTGGGTAATTCTTTGCAGGCAAGAAGACCAAATGCGGCTACGTTCCCAACCACAGTTGGGCACTTTAATTTGAAAGGAAACAATCACACTTAACAGGCGCGGCGATCGGAATGCGAGGTTTTAATCACTGCGACAGTATCAATCTCGTGGTTAAGCTGCAACCCAAAGCACTCCAGTGACGAATCCATGCCGCCAATAAGCATCGGCGATTGACGGCAACACGCGTACCACTTGAAAGAGAGCAAGCAAGCGAGTGAACGAGAGAGAGAGAGAGAGAGAGAGAGAGAGAGAGAGAGAGAGAGAGAGAGAGAGAGATAGAGAGAGAGAGAGAGAGAGAGAGAGAGAGAGAGAGAGAGAGAGAGAGAGAGAGAGAGGGGGGGGGGGGGGGCTCCTCAATGAGGAACTGGTGAGGTCAGCTTTGCTAGTGACGCCAGATGGGGGATGACTACAGTGATGAGTGGTGAACATTTGATATTACGGGTACAACATCCAGAGGGCAAAGAGAAAACGTTGAAAACTGGATAGGAGGAGATGCTGCTAGCATAGTTCGAACAGAAATCAAATTCGAAAAGAAAATTGTTAAGGTACACTCTGAGGCAAATTACGAAGTAAGCGGGGCAAAAAAAGGGGGAACACCAATCGACGAAAAAGAAATAGGTAGGCGCCACAGCCCAAAAAGTACATATTTCGGGATACTTGCACTAATTACGATCTAAATAGATTTATCCTGTTCAGAGTCTCGTAGGAAGCGGGGTAGAGCTCTAGTTCGCAAGGTAGTATCACTAGTACTAGCCAAGGGCCCCAGGAAATGAGACAATTCGTGCCTGCCTCCATGACGTACACGAGACAGGGAGCTACGACCTGGCTGAGAACTTTGACCTATGCAACGGTACTACACAATGAATAACGTCGTACTTGCATTGCATTATTACATAACGAACTTCTGAGTCAACTCGTACGCTAGGCATCGTCGTTCACAGAAATGTCATTCTTCGTTTCATGGATTGGTTAATCACGTACATTTTGGGATGAAGATGAAAACGAGGAAATCCTAGAGTGAAGTAATAGGGAACGTTGCGTCTTCTGATCTCTTCCAGTTTCGTCATAAACTCGGAGTTAGGTTGACCGACGCCCAGGGGCATGATTCTTCAAGTGAGGCGCAAGGCGAAAAGACCAAGCCGTCGCGTCAAGGGCACATGTATCAACAGAAGTCAAGCATAAAACGAGGCCGTTACGTTCGCGTATTCCCCGGGGGCAGTTACCCAATCCACCTTGGCATACCGAGAGCTTTGCGCAAAAGAAGAAAAAAGGAAAGCACATACGAACTGAGTGACCAGAGCGAAAAAAAAAATTAGAAGAAACCTCCACAGTAAAAAGGAAAAATAACCGAAAGTGTCCATAGAGACTCCGGAAAGCAATGTAAATAGATTTTCAAATACCGCAGTTCCTCGAGTCTTCCATCCATCGCATTTTTTTTTTTTTAGTCTTCCATCCACCTTTATCTAAACAACGGGGCTCAGGGTGGCAACGTGTGCTTAAATCCGGAGCACATTTACGATAAAATATCGACATATTCTTCTTCTGTTTCTTTCTTCTAAACTGGAAAAGTAGTTTATATTCAAATCATTGTCAGAATGAAAACAAAATACAAACGAATAAAATGTAGTTTAAAGAAGAAAAGAGATAAACGGGCTCTGTGCGAGGGTTCATATTAGGTATCAGCAGAGAGCAGAGTGACTTCTACACCGTGGTACGACAACGTGCATTTTATCCGCTACTGGTGAACGCGAATAACACCATCGTCCGTGCGTACGAGACGTAGGTGAACGCTGAATGTTTTCAGGTAATCTCATTAAGCGCGGTAGTCATTAGGCAACATACAGAGCTACATATAATAGATTGAGATTATGGGGTTTATCGCGCCAAAGCTGCGCGAGCGTTATGAGGCGTGGCGTAGTGGAAGGCTCCGGAATATTTTTGACCACCTGCAAATAATTAACGTACGCTGAAATATCAACACACTGGCGTTTTCCCTTTTCGCCTCCATCTGAAAGCTACATATAAGCGACCCTCAAAGGTCGCAGAATATTCTCCCCACGAACCTTTATTTATTTTCCATCCTTGGAGATGGGGGAAGCAAGAAAAAAAAGTTGTACAATCAGCTTCACTTGCTCCCCCCCCCCCCCCTGCCCTCACATGAAATACAATATAAAATTTTCAATTTTTTAGCAGCGTACAGCGTACAATGAACAGACCGACAAAAGAAAAGAGAAAACAAAAAGGAAAAAAAGTGAAACAATCAGCAGTCTTTTCAATAACATAAAGCACGCAACAATCCCGGTTGCACTTATTTTTTACATAATACGGAAGAAAGAGACAAGTACGGAATAAAAGAACAGTTGTGTACAGAAAGAAGAGTATATACTGTTACAAAAGGTAGGCGCAGGAAAATACATGAATTGAAATCGGTAGCAACCACTTGGCTTGTAGGTTAAAGAAGGCACGCAATTCCTTGTTCGTTGTCCTTTCGATAACAATGGTGTTTGTATGGCAAACATTTAGCAATTCTGGAAGTTTGTGTTTCCACCTTTCGGTTCCATAGTTTGTTCTGCTTACATGAATTTTCCGAATTTCATTTGTTCGAGTGAGATATGGGTTAATTTTTACGGTGAGAGAGGACGACTGTGTGAGAAAGTTTCTTTGTTGTTTAAGTTCTTTTTTATTACTTAAGACTAAGCGATAGGAATGCAAGTGATATATTTTCATTATATTATGCTTAAGAAAGATATCAGCGGAGGAATAATAAAAAGAGACATTATAGATATTTCTCAAATCTTCTTTTGCAAGGCATGAATTGTTTATAGATTTGCGATTGTAGTAATACCCCACAAAAGGTGGTAATAGTTAATATACGAGTAAAACAACGAAATAGACAGAATTATTTTAACTTCAGTTGGCAGTATGGCTTGGTAAATAAAAGTTAATCCAAATATTCTCGATAATTTGGATTTTATATGGTTGGTATGCTCGTCTCAAGTCATTGTTTTCGTGAAGATAACCCCGAGTGTTTTATAAGCAGTAACTATCTCTATCGCTGCATTGTTGTAGTTAATACTATCGAACATAGATACATTTTTTGGGGGGCGAAAAAGAATAGCTTTAGTCTTCACCCTTCTTCGGATGACAGCCCCGCTACGCGCTGTGGTTATTGTATCTCCAAATTTCAGAATACTTGGAGGCAGCAGCCCGAAGTTATATCCGGGCAAGGTAAAATAGCGACGTCGAAAGCTACGAAAACACAAGAAGGGTGAGCTCAAGCCTTGATGCCTGCTCCTTAATCACACGCGCAGTGGGCTGCCCAGTAACTTAGGCCGCCATCCGGTCTAGAATTGCGAGAGGTCAGTGGTGTTCCAAAACAGCCAAACCACTGCCTTCAGAAACTAGGAACACCTGCGTGAATCACGACTTTTCGGCGGAGTGTAGGCAAGGTATATTAGGCGATTTCTCAGGTCACCGCAGCGCATACGTCGTTTAAGCCGGATTTTCGGGCGTTGCTAAGCTCTCCCCGACGATTGCCGCTCAGAGCGCGGGCGTGGCGCAGCGTCGTGTGCAACACCCCTGCATCGGTAGTAATGTCGTCCCATTGTGCGGCTCGGCGGCGCCGCACCCGAAAGTCGCATGCAACCACGCCAGATCGCCCACCGCTGCCGACAAAGAACAAGGCGCATGCCACGAACAGGCTTGCGAGCAAGAATCCCTTTCGTCGTGCCACAACAGTGGGTCACGAAGGGCGTTGTGCCTCATCGTTTGTTACCGGCATGTGCAGGTTTGTAAGTGAGCCTAGTCCGTTGCGCTTGTGCACTGACGCTTCATCAGTTATGTCACGGAACGCCTCCGTCTTTTATTCTGGCGGAAAGCAAAAACAAAATAAAAGAGGAATTACAATGAGAAGTCGTTTGCGGCCCGGCCACTTCCTTTTGCTCCTGCTATGCCTGTCGACGACAGCGGTAGGGTGAACGATTGTGCGTCAGGAAAGTGAAGATGACACGGCTTATCCACCCGCACATGTATGTACGTACAGAGACAACCATAGCTGCTCACTACATGGATACGAAGACTCTGGCAGCCGAAACACGGCGGCGGGAACCGGATATTTATTGAACCACAAGTGCAGGCTTTCTCTGGTGTCACAGAATCTAATAAGCAACCGTGCCTGCACCCGTGAAAATTGTCGCGACTGACAGAAAGAGAGAATCTCGGGTTCCCAATTTGTGTAATGGGGTTTTGGGGAAGCCTGTTTGCTCTAACTTCTAGAATGCTTGCCTCGCTGACGTTGCGAAGTTGTTTGTGCAGTTTTTCATTACGTTTCACGTACGCTGTGCTTTCGTGAACACAAGGACCGTCCCGTTTGCAGCGAAATGCCTCAATTTTCGTGTTTCGGCCTACGGCGAAGTTGGTGGCGTAAAATGCATTAGCGAACTAGAAAAGCGGCCTGGTATTACGAGATCAAAACGATAGGTTTCTTGAGCTACGCAGCGAGAGGCACATGACGGACGCATTTCGTTATGTGCAGAACACTTCTTGCACCATGGTACGGCACGTCAGTTCCGAAGTAACTTGTTTTTCGTTAACGGCATCCTGAGTGCGTTAAATCGGTGAGGGGCGTCGCTGGAGCGTTCCTGAAATGGTGGGAAATGTCATTTTATGTATCATTCGTCAGTTTATATGTTTGAAACTTGCTTTAAACCGTATTTTTAACACTTGTCTGCAGATGAACGCAAGCCCCAGTGTGGTTCGTTTCGAGGTGGCCATCATCCGTTTTGTCAGCATACTTAACTCAAGTGATGCTTTTTAGATCTAAAAAATTTACAACAGTTCCCCTCAACGTAATAGCTTTCGGAAGTGCACAGCAGTGATTAGCCAATTGGGCTGTGTAGCTGATCTCCGCTGTTTGCTACCACCCCTCACGCTCTTCCCCTCTCTGTCACACTCCTCTCCTGATGGATTGAACGGAGCTTTGTTCCGTTTGAAAGAAGTTTCCATTGTGGGGCGGAGTACTTCAAAGATTGAGCGAGAACTGGCAGAGGCCTTCATGATCAAGAAAGGAGAATTGTGTTAGTGAGCCCTCCGTGGCATTAACTGATAAAGAGATTGCGTATCTTTATGCTGCCTAAGATGACAAAGGTTTGAGAGAGAGTTCTGTGGCGATTTTGGGTGTTTGAAGGGGTGAGAGGGTCACCGATCTGCGCGTGCGTCGTTTTTTAGTATATATGGGATTTCTTCCAATAAACGTTTCTTGTAAGTCCAGTGATTGTCCTTTTCTTGCTCTGCTCGTGTGTAGCGTGTTTTTTCACTGGTTTTTTTCTTGAGCTTTGTTCAATGTAATTGAATTTTTCCGCCTTCGCAGTGCTCCCGCACCTTCTCCTGGGACAGCTCGCACCCTTTTCTTTATCTTTTGTTTCGTGTTCTGCCTGGAACACAACGAGTGGGAGTTCTGTTTTTTTTTTTTTGTTTTTTTTTGTGCTTGCTTTCATCTCACACATGCTGCCTTTTGCCGCAATTTTGGACGCGTCGATTTTTTTTTTCTTCCACGGCCACTTTTTTTCGCTTACTATCGAAGAAAGAAACCCTACCAGCATTCTTTGCTAAATGAACGCGGGGACTGCCGGTTAAGTGCATATACTTCGCCTTAAATGTATTTCCAGTTTTTTTCTCTCTAAATAATGGTGAGGACATGTATGACTAGCGCCAGTGATTCTGGGATCTCCGAACGGTTAAAGTATCCTTAAGTATCCTCTAGAAATATGGCGAGAAAGCTGAATCGAGGGATAAGCGGGTATCGCTTCGAAGTCTCTGTTTGGGCGCGTGACGCCGCGGAATTCTGTTTGGTTGCTTTACGCCGAGTGACTGCGGGGGCTCGATAGCGTGACCACATAGAAAGCAAGGACGACAAGCCATGTCGATTTTGATTTGATTGATTGTGGGGTTTAACGCGCCGACGCAACGCAGGCGATGAGGCGCGCCGTAGTGGAGGGCTCCGGATTAATTTTGACCACCTGGGGATCTTTAACGTGCGCCGAAATCTCGTACGCACGGGCGTTTTTGCTTTTCGCCTCCATCAGAAAAGCGGCCGCCGCGGCCGGGAATCGAACCCGCGACCTCGTGCTCAGCAGCACAACGCCTTAGCCACTGAGCCACCGCGGCGGGTGACAAGCCATGTCCCTCAAGTGCTCTGCACTTACGAATTCGTTTTCAAACGTTGTAGAGCAGTGTTTTTCAACCCTGAGCATGCCGGAGACGCCATCTGGGCATTCGCAAGTGAGGGGGGACCCCAGGATAGGAAGTCTATTCGTAAGTGTCATAATATCAAACTGTTTACACTCGCAGCTGAATTCGACCACACACCTATTTTTATGTCCGCCTTCTGTGCGTCTGACTTGGTTACATAATCGTAGAGTTCCACAAAATCCGACTTTAGGCACCTCCTAAACAGAAAACGTGCAGTTCATGCGGCAAAGACAACATTGCTGTGTCGGAGGCAAGGTCTCGCAAAAACGAGAAAAAAAAGTTGAGGGGCTCGCGGACCCCCTGAAGTGCCTCCACGGACCCCAATTTTGGAACCGCTGTTCTAAGGTGTTATTACAAAAGCCGCCTCGGTTGAATGTGTTTTAGTAGTGCCCTTTCATTTGAGATGGAGAACATATAATCGACCAAAACTGGCTCGCGGTTCCTTTCAACCTTGGACCTACGCATAAGTTTAGCACCGTCACAGGCGTCGAAGCATTATGGCCAGGCTCGCCTCCCATGAATGAACTCGTGGCAGAGGAACGGGTCTTCACCTTCACTGGGTAGCCACACAACGCATATGCCTTTTAAGGTTCACGTGTCGAGGGCATGGGTATCCCGGACTAAGGAGGCTTTTCACCGCAAGGGGGCTCTAAAATCAGCATCCGATGTTTGCCATGAATCAATCAATGAATCAATAAATCAATCAATCAATTAACCAACCAATTACGAATCGAATACCTCCGCAGGGACACTCCTTACTGATTCATTCCTGCAGGTGCACCTAACAGACCTCCGTAGCACGTTTCTATTGCATACATGTTGACTCACCCAGCGCACGTTAACATTGACGTTACCGCCCCTAACTGCCATATTCCAAGTTAGGAAAAGTTCTCTTTATCGCACTGGTGCAGACACAGCCTCAGAATAAAGAGGGCACAACGGCCCTTCACGTGTTCTTAGCGCCGACGAGCGTTGCTTCCCCAAGAAGTTCATGACAGTGTTCAGCCTGCGTGCCGCGTTAACAAAGCTCCTTCGGTGGATGGACGCCAGGAAAATAACTGGCGGATGTCGAGTAGGGCACGGAGACGGAACGGCCCCTTCCCCGACGCACTTCACTGCCCGGCGAGCACTGTCGCCAGCATATCTGAAGGGTACAAAAGCGCACGCGGGAGAGCGCTGCAGATGACAGCTAGGAAATGAGCAAGGATCGCGTATACGCATAGGATTGTTATCCCCCGCCGCGGCGTAGCGGGCACTTCTTTTGCACGGCAGGATCACCCGTTCTGGCTACGACGTTCTAAGCCTCAGCGAGCCGCTGCTGGGGATGGCGGGAAATGCAGTCTCCTCTGCATAGACGAGGGCCTGTGCAAAATATGGGATCAGCAACTGACGGCGCAGAGACCATTACAATAAGCACAAGCTACTTATTACCACGGCACCTGTACAACGCCGATATGGGGTTGCTTGGCGGGAAAGGAGAAACTTGTTTAGATCTGCTCACTAATGAGTACATAGGAAAGAATTGATTGATTACGGTTTTACATGCCAGCGCTACATAGGCGATGAGGCGCGCCGTAGTGGAGCGCTCCGGATTAATTTTTACCGCCGGGGGATCTTTAAGATGCGCCGAAATCTCGAACACACGAGCGTTTTTCGCTTTTCCATACGTAGGAAAGGACTTCGAACGTGGTTGAAATTCTGGGGAATAAACATTTCTTGTACGCTTCAGGTAGCACGTTTTCAGACATTGCAAACACGAGGGCAGAAGTTTCAGTTTAGTTGTGGTGTTTTATTTTTCACCAAACAAAGCACACAGGGAGGAAGAAAAATCAGGGCGTTTGCTCTTTGCGGCAAATACGACGCCGTTCAATATGCAAATAAATTAAAAACTAAGAAATCCTGGATGTTTTTTTTTTCATTAGCAAACTTATAAAACCGCTCGAACCAGAATTTCATTCTTTTGTACATTTTCAGCTATCGTCACAGAAGAAGAAAAAAAACTTTAACATCCTTTCGTAAAGGAAGTCGAGAGAGGTGCGAAAACAATCTCACATCAAAACTGCGTCAAAAGTGCGTCAAAAGCTTCGCTGAAAGTGCGTCGAACCTATCGTCAAAACTTCAAAGACCCAAATCGCAACCGAAGAACGAACCCACGCGACCATTTCTCGCGCACAGAGCAAACTCATCCATGAACGATCTAAATGTCTGTACCGGTATGTAGTCTATGAGATAAACGTATCCTATTGTGCCCCTTCTACACGAGCGATGCGCGAACTTCAAGTAACCGTTTTGACACGAAGGAAGCCCGGCTTCACGCATGCGCCGTGTGTCCAGCGATCTTATCACAGCTTTTCGGTCGACCAACCGGTCTATGGGGAAATGCATTTGTTTTCTCACAGGACGCCAGAAGTCCCACTGAGAAAGCTTTCGTCTTAAAACCCTCATCGGCTCACCACGTTTAAGGTCGTGCGCCGAACAGAAAACCGTATGAAGGTTCCCTGTGCATTAATGTTTCCTCCATTGCAAGAGTGCGCACCAGCACAACCGTCCGCGACGGGGCCCGTATAATAATTCGGACTCGATGCATACGAGTAAGACGGAACACTATCGTTTCCTCTCCCTCTTATATGTCGGAGACAGAACGATTACGTAGTCGGACCATGCGGAGGCATAGAGCAGTGCCTGGCGCAGAACACGGATACGTGGTCACGGCAGTATGCGTCCCGCGAGGCTCGAAAAGCTGGCCGCGAAACGTAGATGGACCGGGCGCATGCGAAGGCATTTAGTGAATAGCGCGAAGGGGGGAGGCTGGAACAAACACGGATCCATTGTTCGCTATTGTGGAATCGCCCGCTGAGGGAAGTGGGCTCCTTACAACGCCTCCGCCGAATATTAAACCGCGTGCCGCACGGGGTCGCCCGTTGTTACGTAACCGCTTACGCGCAGCATCCACACCTTCCAGATAGGAGGCCTCCGTGCACGCGTCATCGCGCACCGTTCTTCAGCTCAGCAACTTGTTTGAGATATTGGCTTTGGTGGAGTGAGCTCTTAGCCAATGAAAAGGAAAGATGAGGAAGAAGGGCTATTTCAGAAGGATTAGAACGATGTGAGGCATTTGTTTTTCTTGTGAAAAGAAGCGGCCAGAAAGGAGGCACTTCCCTGGCTCTTATTCACCGCGAAAAGGCTGGACTTGTCCGCAAGAAGAGTTGGAGAGGAATGTTTGCTGAATACGAAAGCTCACAACGCAGAAAGGAGAGGGCGACTCGGGTCGTTGAGAAGCCCGGACTGTTTAAGGGGCCATGAAGACCAAGTACGAATTTGTTTAATTGAAAGAAACCTTTTGTCCTGGTCATAGCCATACCAATTTTATCGCAAACTTGAGCAACTAATGGAGATATCAAGGAAAGCAAATGAACCAGTGTCGACTTCACAGCCACTTTCGGGCAACATTTTTTCTATGCCGTCACAGAATGACGTCACAGAATGACGTCACAGAATGACGACCGCCGGCCTAAGCCACCGTGAGGAAACAGGGCTGGCCGATTGTAGTGAGGCCTCAAGTTCCCTTTGATCGCATCACTTGAATGATAACGCGCAGTAACACAATTATAACTATGCTTTTAATGCTGGCCATATTACGTGACTCCCGCCAACAATACGTCACTGAAGTATGAAATGTGAAAGTTTATTAATATTTCTCGCGTTTTCTTTTTCGGTTAAAAATACGTCTTTCGCATCTTAAATGGAGCTGTGTGAGTTACCGGAGCATAGAGCTTTCACTCTGAGCAAAGTTGTATGTCGTCTTTATGGCCCCTGAGTGGCGGTCTGGAATGCTGAACATTACCTCATCTCAAGTTTCTTTGTGTTGTTCCGCTTAGGGCGCACAGGAAGTTAGGGCAAGGGAGAGAACTCGCGCACGGTACACGAAGAGTGGCCCCACTGCGAAAGTGTCGTGGAGACACACTTAAGGGCAGTTGGTAAAAAAAATAAGCAAACGGGCGATGCCCTGCTGTACAGGAGGATAGCGACGAGCGGTGGGAAAAGTTCGGAAATTTTCCCGCTGTTCCAGAACGTTTCAAGCTTTTAAGAGCGCCGAACTGTTTCAAGCGCTAGATGTTTTAAGAGAAAATATTTGTCGGCGAGCGACGACGTGTTCGAGTAAGGCAGCTTATGACCAGAACCCACTGAAGCCCTACATTGCTACGCGCATTCCGGCACTCTATATATACTGTGTTTTTTTTTTCTCTCGGAGGAATCAGGCCTGCGCAGGTCAATGGAGGGAATTTTGAGATGATGCGTATTTACTATAACTCCCACAAAATATTCTGATATTCCTAGAGAGACCTTTTCGGAGCGTCGCTCCATTCTGGTGCAAGCGCGAGGAATTGTCTGAACTGTTTTCATAAGCAAACTAAAAACACTTTTGCCATTTTAGAAGCATATATTACCATTTTCCATACATTAGAGACAGCCCAACTTTATCCAATAAATGCTCCTTAAGGACTGGTATTACGGTTACACAGCCTCTTTCTTGCATTTATTAAAGGGACACTGAAGTGATATGTAAACATTGCGGGATTACTAGCGCAAATTGTAGTCCGGAGTCCCCAGGCCATGTTTCGACCACTCTAGACGCGTTTACGCGATTTTATTTAGTAGAAAAACTAATTCGAAAATGCTGTCCTCCTCTCTTTACGCTCGCCCATTTTCTGTGGCGTTTTCGTGTGACGTCAGGAGGGGATGAGCTGGCAATTGGCTGCGGCGCTACTGCACGGCTCCCCGGCCAACAGAGGGGCTCTTCGATTTACAGATTCGGACTCACCGCGGACTCCCCGAGAAGCAGTCCGGCATTCGATTTTCCCATGTATCCCTAAGGCTTCGGGGAATCCTCGTACTACCCGCGGACTATCCGCGGTGAGTCCGAGAGTGTAAATCGAAGAGCCCCAGAGTCAGTCGGCCCAGCGTTTCGTCCGTCGGCCGCCGGCGGGTCGTCGCAGTCCAGGAGGTTAAAAAAAATTGCTTGGTCACAATTCGTTTGCTTAGTTGAAACGAAGCCAGGACACGTTTGTGAATGGAAGAATGTACCTTTCTTTACTTGGTTTGTTTGTACACTGTATCTAGCTCCAAGTCAAGGTCGCTTCAACAAGCGCTGCACAAGCGCACATACGACGCTTCGCTGACTGGTACGCCAGTAGGAAAATATAAGGCCTCTTGAAGGCGGGAGAAGAGTCAGCGAAGTCAATATAGGTACTAAGGAAATAAAATCAACTGATATTTTTACCGTACAGCGTGAAACTAGGGCGCGGGAAGCACTTTTTTGCGCTGGGCGAACAAGCACAGCGGTCAGCAGCACGACTACGCATCTGCGAACGCTTTCCGTCTACGAAATGCAATTGCTAGACGTGAGCTACTGTGGAAACTCGGGCGACGCTTACTGCACGAGCGCAGTACAACAAATAGTCACCTAAGCTGCTTGAAATGCCAAAACTAAATAAAAGTGTAAACGGGTTGTACAATATATACCCTATATTAGCCATTCCTTCGCATCCCGCTCCGTGGCTCAGTTCTGGCTCTGGATTTATTTAACAAATTGATTGAAATGAGAGTGCATTGGCATGTAAATATCATTTAAGTTGCCGTGAAGTGAAGTGATTGTTTGTTACACTGAGAATATGATGTTTTGAAGTGCTTTTGTTAAATTTTGCAATAAAGAAAAAAAAAAAAAAAAAAAAAAAAAGCTCCGTGGCTCAGTTGTCTGAGGCGCTAGGTATGTCACCGCAAGTGTTTTGCAAGTCACGAGTTCAAATCCCCGCGGGGACGTGCTTTTTTTTTTTTTTTTTTGTAAGTTAACTTTTTTGTTTTCCGCCGACGTTTTCTATATTGAGTTCACCTTTTTTTGGGCCGCAACGTTCATGGCTACACGAACTAGTTCACAAAACGCGCGCAGGCTGGCACTGGCGCGCTAGCGAGTTCTCGTTGGCGTGCTGTTGCCATAAGCACCGACTGCTTGCAGGCAGTGGGCACATGCCAGAATGAACAGACCCTTGGCCTGGTGCGAACACGCTTTTTACGATACAGGCATGAGGGAAGCAAGCTCCAAATATGGGGGAAAAGCGCACGACATTTGGGCGTCTGCGGGTACGCGGAGGGCGTTCATGCACTGCGTAGGTCTCGGCTAGTGAATGCTACGACTACAAGCCGTCCTGGGAGGCTTATCTTGTGCATTTTACAGCCGACAACATAGCAGAAGCGCGGTACGATGATTACTGAGATATTGAAAATGCCCATCCAACAACGCCATTGGTTATGTTTTACAGAACCGAAACCGAAACCGAAATTTGTTTGATTGCTAACCTTGGGCATCGTCCAATCACGGCGCCCCTCCTCCCAACGTCACAGCCTTAGTTGGTGCGGCCGCCGCAAACCGCGCATGGTAGTTTTTCTTCTTTCGCGCTTTGTAAAATAATTACCGATTTGTCAACCGGATAAACGATGAAAAGTGTGCTAATTTGAGCCAGTCTACGCAGTGCAAGCAAAAACGGGAGCTTGACAAATTCACTTCAGTGTCCCTTTAATGTATTGAAAAATTGAAGCTAACTGCTGTCACCTAAGAGAGTTCGTATTACTGAACTATAGAACCCATGACACGCTATTCGATTAGGTGCTTGACAGCAGAGAAAAAAATTTCACCATCTTCCCGTAGGGGAACCCTGCGTAGTATGCGAAGCAGCCATGGAGTCGACTCAAGTCGACTGCGTTTAGGTTGTCCGCAGACATCATGCTCACCTCGTCTATGATCACGCATTTCACGTTGCGGAAGGTCACGCGGAAGGTGTTCAACTCGCTGGCGCTGAAGCCTCCGTCTTTGTTGGGACCGCTGGTCTCCCGAGAGATCTTGGAAGCCGCGTGCACCGTGGTTCCTCCCATTGCCACAGCCGCCTTTCCGGTGCTCGCGCAAATGACGAAGGCGTTGTAGGCGGTGTTGTTGCGGATGTTGCTGCACCGGTTGTAGAGGTCCATGGCAAGCCAGAGGAAGAACGCCTTGGCGCAACCAGCCCGTCCGGGGAAGAAGACCCGTAACGGAGGTGCTGGAGGCGTCGTCCGCCGGTGAATGATCTCGCGCAGTAGCTCATGTTGTTCCGCGTTTTTCATCCTCATCAAGTTGTAGTATTCGTCCCGGTTCATGATGTCCTGGCGCTTGCGCACGGCCGTGCATGGACTCGCGTGTTTGATCAGGCGCACCAAGTCTTGGCTCGCGATGAGGTCGGCGTCTTCGTGTTCCGGGTGGACGATCACGGCAGGAAGAGGTGCTGCTCCTTCTTGTTGATCGTCTTGCTGTGCCCTCTTCTCCGCGGCGCTGACACTGGCGTTGACGCTGGCGTTGCAGGTGGCGTTACCGGCGGCGTTGCCCGTGGCACTCATCGCGGCGTTGCGGGAGGAGGTTCCCCTACGGGAAGATGACGACGGTGGTTGAACGCGAAGCTATCTCGTGACGGATACTTTGGTTGGCCAATCCTTAGGGGCAT
Source organism: Haemaphysalis longicornis (assembly GCF_048455015.1). Classification (NCBI taxonomy): domain Eukaryota; kingdom Metazoa; phylum Arthropoda; class Arachnida; order Ixodida; family Ixodidae; genus Haemaphysalis; species Haemaphysalis longicornis. Next base: position 105,970,483 of record NW_027526361.1, on the reverse strand, counting down.
CCTGCCACAATCATCAGCAGCGGTGGCTGGCCAGGCATGCTCAGTGGTGGTGTGGACGCCGCCGATCAACGGCGCCCACACAACGGCGGAGGGAACAGGCGCCGCCATAAGCTGCTTCGCATCTAAAAATACACTCACGATCCCCCCAAAACTGATACTACCCACTGTGATAGCTACTGACATACGGCTACGTCATCATGCTGATTCTTCAATAGCACTGTTCCATACGCTTCATCCTAAAGTTGGCGCTATAACAAATAGTGAAAAAGAACCCGGAACGTAAGAATGTGATAACGTGAGCGTATGTCCAGATAAACCCAGTAAGGTATTGGCATTGTCTTTTTGGGGGGTGCTCGCGTGTGTATGGGTATCTAGCAATTTGTATCGCCAAAGGCATGTTGTAGTAACGTCTAGAAAACTGGGCTAGTTGGTACAAGTTCGTCTTCAAAGCGCAAAAGGAATGGGACAGTGACAGGGAAAAAACACAGGACAAGCACGGAACAGCAACTAAACTTTTATTGAAAAAACACAAATATAAAGCCAGCATGGGAAAAAAACAACAATAAAAATGAAAAATAAACCCGCTAAATGCATCTCGTCAGGCGCACGTTCTCACGCACCACTTTCATCTAGATACGCCAGTTTTATGACCAGAGTAAACAATTATGGAGCGCTAACGCACGATTCAGGCATTTTCCGAATTTATTGGCTTTCACAACCTTATTCGCGTTTTGGTCACCACGCAGAAACAGTACTGTGGTATCAAACAAGAATGGTGTGCAACCGCAATCTTTGCAATGGGTCACAGGATGGCCTGAAGGCACTCCGTTAAGTGAATTGCCACGCTATCGCAATAAACTTGAGAGACAGGAGGTTCCAGAAAAAAAAAAATACGACGAAAGTATATTTTCAAACACGATTACCACAGTTAGTTGGACAACGTGTTGAGTCGATGACAGGGCGGCAGCAGGAAGAATTGACGTACTTAAACCGGCCGATTGAGTAGGCGACGCTGTATAAAGAATAAGTAATACAAAGGATACGGGAGACATCAGCTCCGCCACTTGCCTGTGAAGGTTGGCACCAGCCAAACGCATTTTTCAGGTCATTGATGGTGGTGTTTGGTGGCATTGGATAATGAACAATATCTGTTTCATGCTGCTGTATAGACCTATGACAATTATTAGTTAATTTATTTCTGAACTTCGCCTGTACACCTTATTTTTAGGTGCATTGAAATTGTTCACTCCCGGTTTATTTGTGATTGTAGACTGTGATTGGGATTGTAATTGTGATCGTGACGAGCGCCCGGAATCGTCCAACTCGACCGTCCATAACATTCTGACCGGCGTCCGTTACGCGATCATTGTCGTGCTCTTCTACTCGCACGTTCACGTGCGTTCGCGCCTCAAGGGGGAAGCACAGACGCCAAGTTCGCACTACAGGCGCCTAGTTCGCTAACCCAGTTGCCGCCGGTTCTAGTGCTAACGCGGTCCACTTTGTGAGATATACGAAAGACCACACACGAAACGATCACGGCCTGCCAGTCATGGAGAAGTTTCAGCGTCGAATTATCAAATCCATGAGAGGTGCAACAGCCTGGTCTCCGACGAAGGAAGAGGGGTCGCCAGCTCTTCTGTTTCTCCAGCCTTGTACCACCAGTGCAAGCTGGTGCAAATGAAATTTCAGAATTTTTTTGCGTATGGGTCGACGTCAGAGGACCTGGCCGCTTTCCATTCTTAACACAAGAGATTGGGCATTATTGAAAACGATACTTTTGCACGTTAAGCTGAAGAAAACGACATTGATTACTACTTAGAAGATTATCAATTAAATTAATTAAATAAGCTTTAATTACTAAGGAGTAGGGGGCTACACCAGTATTCCGGGAAAAGTCCCACAGGCTGAGGAATGAATCAGCAAAAAGAAAGAGAAGAAAACATGACCGAATAATTAGTAAAATAGAGCCATTATATATAAAAAGAAGAAAAGTTGCAATGCTTTAAAAGACACGTACGATAATAGAAATAAATAAATAAATCCCCATTTCAGATCTGCAATATTACAGCCTGTTTTATTCTAGTGCAAGCAATTGTACGACCACAACAATTACCACGCTAGGAGGTTCGTCAAAAGAAATGAAGGCCAAGTGCCGCACTCAATTATTGTTATTATTACAGCCAGGGTTTAAGGGCGCTCCCGGCTGCGGGACGCTCTGGCGAATGCGCATCTTCCTTATTTGCCGCTTTCCCCTTAAAGCTGTTTCCCTTAAAGCTGCTTCCCTCATCCTTCGTTTATGATGTCGGCTTTGAACATTGTTCTTTCATTTGCCATACACTTGGCAGTTTCCCGTCATACTTGTGTAGTACGCGAAACTATTTGTTTTGTTCTTGTTCCTCCATTTTTTTTCTCAATTAGTAAAGGTCGCTGCGACAACGCTGGAGCCGACGCCCCATTTACCAGACATCTTGTCAAAACATTTTGTTCCTTGCGTTTGAACCTGCCACGAAGAACATCGAGATGCTTGGATGCCAGGGCTCACGGATCACCCGCTTCAAGTGATAGCCGCTGAACTTACAGGCCTTTAAAGCGTACCATTCTTTTAGGAACACTGAATAATGACTATTAAAGCAAATGAATTTATTTACCAAAACAGTTTAAAGAAGTTCGTCACTAGTTTGTAGGATGCACTAATTATTATTGTTATTTAGGTGTAAATCGGTCCGAATTCAATTTTCTACAATTTTCCGACAGTATGGTTCGCCTGATGTTTCGCTGTATGACTCATGTGTTGCCTTGCTCTTTGCGTAATGTGCTGTCCGTTTTAAGCATAGTTGTTCCCACTTTGTGGGTTCGTCTCCAGAGAGTCGGCCTGAGCCAATTAATAATTAACTTTTTATTGATTGATTGATTGATTGATTGATTGATTGATTGATTGATTGATTGATTGATTGATTGATTGATTGATTGATTGATTGATTGATTGATTTTGCATACAAAACCATCGGCGATCATGAGTAAAGCCTCCCAAATTTTTAATAATATAGCGGGAGCGACGACCGACCGGGATGCCAGCGCCTTATCACGGTGTTCAGCAGCGAAATAGGCGAGATTACGCGCACGCGCATAGGGCTATCTGCTGTGCGAGTGTCGTCTGCTACGCTGTTTTCTTAGAGTGGTACACCCCCTGAGACTGCATCTGAATGACTTTGTGCCCCACGCTGCTTAGATACCTTTGACGGTAGCGAAACGGCATGGCAAGATAAGAAAAACAGGGGGTGTGTTGCCCTGAGAAGAACAGCCGAGCAGACGACGCACGGAACAACAGATATTTCTGTGTGCGTGCGCGTACCCTCGCCATTTCGCCGGTGAACACCGAGATAAGGCGCTGACATGCTCATCGGTCGTCGCTCCCGCTATATTATTAAAAATTTGGGAGGCTGTACAGTCTTTGTCAAAATTTTGTGGGCCACGGCGACCGTGGCCGGAGCAGGCGCGCGGCCGAGCAGGGGCGCTGCGCTTGCCACTGCCGGCTGGTTGTGCGGCTAAAGAGAGTGAGGGGCACTTTCTCGCTTCCTTTCGTAGCGCGATAAGTGCAGCGAGGCCGGTTTCTTAGAGCAGGCGCACTTCGCTTCAGCGCAGGCACTCTGCGCAGCTCTTGTCGTGCCGGACACACTACAAAAGCAAGAGCAAAAGTTCCCCTCGCTCTTTCTATCCGCGCAACCAGCCGACCGCGGCAAGCGCAGCGCCCCTGCTCGGCCGCGCGCCTGCTCCGGCCACGGTCGCCGTGGCCCACGAAATTTTGACAAAGACTGTACATTATAACTGTCCTATATGTACAAGTGGCCAGTTTGTCGAATAAGATGGCGAAAAGGCTACGCGCGGAGAGAGACAAGAAGCTGGAAAAGCGCTGGACTGGCACTTCATTTTTGAGCGAGGACGTCCCGATACACGCGGCACCCCACGGGCATGCGTCCCGGCGTAAGGTACAAATACAATGTCGAAACAAGAGACAAGACAAGAAAAGGTTTACGCTGAATAGGTGCTTGGGCAAAAAACAAGTTTCGGCATTACCAAAAGGGCCACATCCGCTCGTCATGCGAGTCGATGTGTTCTGCCCGCAAAAATTCCTCCTTTGCTTTTGTTGCGATGTTCCTCCGTCCCCTCTGGTGCCAGATGGTCCTTTTATTTTTGCAAGAGGATGGCCTGGTACATTTCTGGCGTCACGGGAGGCGCTAAGAGGCGCGCTTTGCCGAGTTAATCTAAGTTTTTTTAGGTGTCCCTGCTTTTATGTCGCTGAAAGGACGCACAAAAGGGCTGAACAAAAAGTTTACTTTATTTTCCAGTTCGGCTATCCACTATCGCTTTTTTTCCGTGTAAAGGGCAGGCTATCTTCTTCACGACGCGTCCATACTCGACTTGCCCAATGTCAAGAAAGTTGGTCTTGCTCATGTTGCCTGGGTTAATCTGGGGTGATCGACCCGCCCCCCTCAAGCAAATTTCGCCGTACGCGGATAGGCAGTTTACTTGCTCCCGGAGTTTATAGGAAGTTATAAAAGCTGTCTGACAAGCTACCGGATGAACGAACACGCACCGTGGACGCCGTATATCAGAATTTAAACGTCCTGCGCGACCCTTTACAAACACAGTATTAGCGATTCAGGAGGTCTACATAGGAAGGCGTTTCAAGTTTGGGTCTCCTTCCGTTCAGCTTGACTCGTTATTCTTCGCACTAGAGAAGCAGAGCTGCGAGAAATGAGCGGAAATTTCCCGAAAGAAAAAAAAAGGCCAGAAGAAAGGAAGGAACGAAGTTTCGGTATCGCAGAGCGCAGCTCAAGTTTACGCGCCAAGGAACCTCGACAATGCCTTCTAGTTCTGCGCACGACACCAGCAACTAAGTATGGACGGCCGGGTTGCACTGCTCGCGGCGAAGCTTCACACGCCCAGGGAAGCGTCCGCACGCCCCGGCGGAAACTTCCTCCATCGTGAGTGATGACGCCGCCTCGCGTCGGTATCTTCCGACGCTCCGCGGTTGCGATACAAGCAGCGTAACACCCCTGCCATTCATCACTTGCCACGGAGTGTCGTCCTTTGAAGCGAACGCGCGCACACGTGCGTTAGCGCCATCGTGTTGGTCCTGTCATGTACAACTGCCGTCGCTGTGGCAGCATATTGGGAGAGGAAAAGGGAATAAAACAAATGAAAGAAACAAATGAAAGAAGAGGAGAAGAGAAGAGAGAAAGGGTGCCGAAATCAAACTTTAACAGCACTCAAGGGAAATTCAGCTTCGATTCAAGTTCTTCGTGAATATTTCAGAAGCATGCAGTGTCTCGTGTACACCGCACGCTTTGTTTCGGGCACAAACAGTTTTGGTTTTGTATTTTTGGATCTCGTATCGCTGTGATACGCCCCTCAGCAACTCGGGAAAAAATGAAGGCAGCTCACACTAACGCGTAAGACATGAAGGCAGCGAAGCTGTACGCAATCTTCACCATCATCACGAAGTTTTATTTCCACGATTGCAGCCGATTTGCTTCCTCTTCGCTGCCGCAATGACCTTTACTCCATGATTGTTGCTATAAGTCTGAGCTTCATACATTTTATTTTGGATGTGATAATCATAGGACATCACCTTGGAGGGATGTACGCTATGATGCGTCTTTCTCGTTCTGAGCAATGGTTCCCACAATTACTGCAAGTGTTGCCATGCAAGTGTTGCCATGATTAGGGCGAACGGTGCAGATTTTTCTGGCCAGTCTTGACCAATCTTCCTAAGAGGGCAGGCTTGGCTTGACAAACGTGCGCTGGGGGGCTGGGCGGTCGCCGCGAGCCACGCATACACGAACGGTACACTTTTATTGGTTTTGTTAACGGCCGAGCGGTCGGAGTGAGGCCCACGCTCACATGCACGCACTCAGAAATTTCTTGGTATTTTTAACTGCGGACACGGAAAATACGATTTGCTAAACAGTTTCGATGTTTAAAAAATAAGGCAATCGAAATACTGTCGTGTTTCTGTCTTTGCACGGTAACATCTTCGCGTATCGATCCTCTTTTTTTAAGTGCGAATGCACTTTATAAGCGACCCCAAACCATCCACCACCGGCGGCGGCGGCGGCGTCCGCAGTCCTCCTCTCTCTATATATATAAAAAAAACAGCATCCGGCGCCAGGTTTCCATCCGAGGACTTTGCGGCTGCAGGGCGACGCTTTACCGACTAAGCCACGGACGCGACCCTGATATCAGTGTTAGTAACGCGCTTTATATCTTTAACGCATTCAAACTACGTCGTCAGCGGCGTGCGTTGGCGACTCAGCGGCGTTATAGCGGCTTGATAACTGCGTGGTGTACACGTGATACTACAAACCCGATGGAAGAGATGGAAGAGAAGGTGGCGAGGCGGTGGGCTGCGGGGGCCGAGCGCAAGCGCCGCAAGCGGGCCGACAACCGTGCATTCGCACTTTCACATTCTCCCCCTCGGGGAAATGCGGGGGAATTTTTAGTCTATAGCTACTCTGCCTGCCTCATACACAACGGGAAGAATGGTAAAAGCGCTGGAGACAGAAAGAAAAACAGTGAGTGAGTGAGTGAGTGAGTGAGTGAGTGAGTGAGTGAGTGAGTGAGTGAGTGAGTGAGTGAGTGAGTGAGTGAGTGAGTGAGTGAGTGAGTGAGTGAGTGAGTGAGTGAGTGAGTGAGCGAGCGAGAGTGTCTGTGTGCGTGCGTGTGTGCGCGTATGTGCATCTTAACCTGGAACGTGCTGTGCGAATGTATTTGCTAACTCATGCATGCATAATCACGCTTAAAGACGTATGCATAAACACATTTAACATTTCATTATTACATTTAACCTTGCTAAAAAAAATAATAACCGACAGTCTGCAAGGCGCAACATCCCTGCTCTGACGCAAATTGCGAATTCACCACGCCGAAGGACGGTATTTTTTTCTTGCTTTGTACTGTTGTTCCAGAATGGGAAAGAATAAGCGTGACGCAGTGAAGCCTACTCTGCGTAGGCAGCGACAAACGCGAACGCTTTCGTAAATTACCTAATCGAAGGGTGAAGTTGTGGCTCCCCTGCATCGTCTCACCACATTCACTCTCCCGTACTCACGACTAGTCTCCTCGGCTTTCGTTCGCGTCACGCGGAGCGAGCCGCCGTCGCTCCTCGAGAGGAAGTACCAGAGTGGGGCAAGCGAAGAGGCAGAAAACCAGGAAAAAACAAGCAAGAAGAAAGACGAAGGTACAGGAGACACGGTAGCGCGAACACGCAGCCCACAAATTGTTTCCGCTTGTTCGACTGGTCGCCGCGTCTCCCCTGTAGATTGCTTCTTCCGGAGGCCACGCTGCATCCGCTGTCTGTTTATTCCCTCACGGCGGCCGGTGTTGTCGTGCGCGGGGCGCCCCGTGCTTGTCAGCGCCGACGTCCACGAAAGCAGGCGGAAAGGGAATTGGGACACAATTCCATCCTGGAGCCCCCAATGACCATCAATTGCGTCGGGGGACGACCTTGGCGCTTTCGTACGCCTCGGGATTTGGCAGCCCAGTGATGGATGGACGTTGTCCAGCCAGAACCTCTTCTTCACCGCTGACGTAGGCCATGGGCCTTCACTTGGGGGAGTGAATATCTTGGCTGCCTTGTTTTGCGGTTTTGCGTTCGGTTCGGTTCGATTAGTCTAGACTAAGCGAAACTACCATCGAATCACCGTACCTAACTGAGCAAGATTGCGTAGAGCTAATTAGGAGGCTCAGTTGCGCCACTGTGGTGAGGTTACGATGCATACGATGCCCAACCTGATAGCACGTTGGCTCCATTCCTCTCTATTAACCCTCGCGAAAAACAGGTATTGCTGTATTTCGAACAGTACAGAGTTGTTCACCCAATGCCACGAGGATTACCATCCAGAGACATCTCAATTATAACCATTTTTTAAACAGTCTGATCCCGATCCGCCGAAGGTAACGCGACATGCAGAGTAAGATAAAAAAAAAACATGACGTGCCATCTTGCACTTAGGACGGTGTACAGTTGCCGCACTGACTTACACATTTCCCAGTAGAGGTATTGTAGTCGGTGGCAAGAGATGCGCCTTTTCTAAAGCAAAATCCTACGTGCCACGAGCGTAAACACCAGACTATATACTGAAATCATCCAGTGTCAATCAGTGTCAGTGCTTCAGCGCTGGGCATATGCATCTTGTCCAACTTTTCCTCATTCTACCCTTTCTTTTTTTTGCCTGTTTTCCCTTTCCCACGTGCATGATAGCAAACTAGGCTCTAGCCAGGTTAACTTTCCCGCCTTTCTTCTACATCCTTCCTTCCTTCCTTGGAAAACTGCAGCAAATTGATCGTGCCGAAATTGACCTTAAAACAATGCACCGAGAGCGGTGGCTTCTTCTTTCTGCCGGAGATACCACGCTGGTTCTCTCTCTAACTCATCTAACTCTCCAGCGTGCTCTGCCGGATCCTGACGACGCAGTACCTCCAGTTACGCCACTCTGTGGTTAACCTCGGTATTGCGGTAATATCTTTGGTAGCAAATTCCTGCTCTCGTAAAGTTATATATGCAATGTTATATATAGATGTTAAATAGTGTGAGGCAGTCCATCTCCACGAAAAAAAATTGTCCTCCCCCCCTTCCTTCCGACTACGTTTGAATATCCTGCGCATTGCATTACCCTGGTTGTAGGCGTGGCCATAGCCGAAAGCCGAGCGAACTGTCCATTAGTAGGCTGCTGCAAAATTTTCAAGACAAAAGCCTTAAATAGGCTATTGACAAGAAAATAAACAGACGTCCGTAATCCGTAACCGAAACGGTTGCTTCGGCAACGTACCATACCATAGGGTGAGCCTTATCTCAGCAGCACCAGGAGGAGGCTCCTTGCGAAGCGTTCCATAGACCGAAGAGTTCCACAGCGTGAGCAGTAGCGAGAGATGATGTCCACGCCAGTAGTCGGTGGATGGAGAGAGTGGAAGAGCGCAGCCGAAATGGCGAGCAGGAAAATAGATAAACTGAACATCTTCGCACAATCTCCCGTTACATGGCGGCAGAAACGAGCAGCGGGGAAACGCGCAGGAAACAGATGGAAGCCACTCGAAAGCGTTGAGATGGATTCCAAAGCAAAGCACCTCAAGCGTCAAGATTAGAACGCCCTTGGACAACGCAAGGGTAAGTAAGTCGTCCTAGGCGTTCAAATGCGCATTCATGCTTTCTCATTCACAACCCACAAGAATTGCTTAAAGGGGTACTGACACAAAATTTTGAAGGCGAGATAACTTCAGAGATAGATTGGTGTGAACACATATACATCATCTGCAAAATATCAGCGGCGAATACAGCCTAGAACATATTTAAAATCAATTTTAAAGTGTGCGAAACGCAACCGAGCAGCCAGCAGAGGACCACGCGCAATCGACATCCCGAGGATATTTTGTAAATAAACAACATCCAAACACGTCCCGAGTTTGTGTTTGCCGCTTCCGCACGGCCGGCGTTTTTCGCCGGCTCACCCGGCTCGCCGCTCCAATCGGAGGGCCGGAGGGCGGAGCTTCTGCTCTCGAGAACGAACGACCCGATCGTTGGCGGCGGAGGCGCCGGGATTTCGTCAGCTCATCGGGCAGCTAGCCACGACCAAAGCTCTACAGTGATTCCAGGAACTCTGTTTATATTACTTTTTATTTACATTGGACGCGAAAACGTGCCGGAGACACGAAAAGCCCACTGAGCGAGCCGCACGGTCGCTGTGCAGGCGGCGGCCATGGCCGCGAAGTGGCCCAGGCCGGCGCTGGTAGCTCGAGTGATAGCTTGTTATCGCTGCACGAAACTGTACCCAAGTCCCAATCGTGGCAGCTTATATGAGAAAGGAGTTAATGATGCGATGTCGGGTTGCATTAAAAATTGTCATCTGCACCGCTTACGAGAGCGGCAATCAAATATCCGCCGCAGTGCTAAGCCGAATACACCTGTAGGCGGACCTGTAGGCAGACCGGCCGGCTGCTACCAGCGCGCGTGTCTCGAGCGTCGCGCGTCGTTCTTTAGCTGCGGTAGCATTTGCACTCGCAGCGCCTGCGTCACGTCCACGATCGCTTTTTAATTAAGCGGCTCACGAGATCAGTACGTGGGGGCATTCGCAGAAACTGTCGGCGATGCGGATTCGACAGTGCTACGGCAGCTCTGCTCTGCGATATACCTCCGACGGTCACGTGGTCAGCTTTGTTCACACAAAATCCATCGGTTCGCGGCACCCGCTGAAACCGAAACTGCGACTGGCCGCATTGAAAATGCCTCTAATTAAACAACCGTCGCACGCTGAAGCAAATGAGGTTTCTACAGGTGATAAGTAGGTCACTATCTACTTATCGCAACCAAAAAACAAGATGCAAATTTTTTGTGTCAGTGCCCCTTTAAGGTGCCCTCGGACTTTTTCAACGCGGCAATGCACTGCTCTACGTGCGCAAATAATTACTATATCTACCCTTTAACTTAAAATCCATCCACCTGAGCCCCTTTAGTATCCTCCAACAGGATCCGGAGACGTTAACACAATGTGCCCCAAGTTCCAAACGCCACGTTTCGTGACAGCGCGCGGCCTTTGGGGATCCGTCTCACCCACTCAACGAGAATAAAAAGTTCTGGACGAATTCCAAGCGCCATGGCTGTGGTGGAGCTCGGAAAAAACGAGGACAGAGAGAGGAAAAAGAAGTAAACAGTCGCTTTGCCGAAACTCGATTTCTCTGTGTGGTCAAGGGATCTAATTTAACAAGTGCAAGATCAAATGAACGCTGATTGCGCGAAGCTCGCACGAAATAGACGATGGTGTGCTCTGGAGTCAGAGAAATTGTTCCGATTCCCAGTGGACGCCCAAAAGCGAGGAAAGAAAAGGCGAAAAAAAAAAAAAAGAAACAGCACAGCGTTGCTGAGGCCCCCTCTCTCTTTGCCCACGGGTCTTGCCGAAGGAGGAGTTTCCTTTTATGTAGGTGTTATTCTCGCCGCTCTGCGCGCTCTTCTCATGAAGCCTTAACCACGGGGAGACACCCCGACCTGTGCTCCTTATTCTTCGAGAAGATGGTCCCTTATTACGGCCCTTCAAACGAGCGTTCCCCTCCGCCTTCGGAGTAAGTAAACACCTCCCCAGTTCGACCTCTCGATCCCAGACAGGGCCCCTAGTTCCCCCAACCCCCCAACCACCATTTTTGACGAATAGAGGAGGCCCGTTCCACGTTGGCAGTAAAACTAACTGGCATGGCGACAACCGCAATCGAGCACTGCAGGGCCGCACAAAAACATCCCAGCTGTGAACAAAGCATTTTTGCAGAGTTAAGGAAGCTTTTGCAGACAAAAAGTTTTCTTAATAATATCCCAAGAAGCCGATTGTATGCGCAGCCACACTGTTTTAAACTTCAGAGGACGCGTTTTTGAAGTAGCTACGCGGAACAGGACAGGCTGGCAGCAGGAAGGCGAATCCCGCGTCTCTCAGAATAGAAAAAAACGAAACCTAAAAATAATATCCCTTGAGATAGTTACACAGATACAACACTCACTCACTCACTCACTCACTCACTCACTCACTCACTCACTCACTCACTCACTCACTCACTCACTCACTCACTCACTCACTCACTCACTCACTCACTCACTCACTCACTCACTCACTCACTCACTCAGTCACTCACTCACTCACTCACTCACTCACTCACTCACTCACTCACTCACTCACTCACTCACTCACTCACTCACTCACCACCCACCCACCCACTCACTCACTCACTCACTCACTCACTCACTCACTCACTCACTCACTCACTCACTCACTCACTCACTCACTCACTCACTCACTCACTCACTCACACGCATGCACGCACGCACACGCACGCACGCACGCGCCCACACACAACCGATCTAAAAAATACACCGTTGACTGACAAAGTGTGTCATAAGGTGTGTCATAAGCTACACCGCACTTCACAATGGTGGTGAAGTCTGGTGTAGCAAAGATCTTGTACTGTGCATTCAGGTTTACTGATATTTCAGTAGTTCTACAGCGCGTTGAGACAGTCCTCTGACTTCATAAAAAAAAATCCACTGATTATTCTTAACGAGGACGCTGTAAGTTCAGTTACGCTGTGCTACCCGTGCAAATACCTCACAACTCTTACACTTCACTGCGCTGTTGCACAGTTAGGTAAATTTGCAGAAGGAGAGTGAAAGAGAGAGAGAGACAGCCTTTAATAGAAAAGGATGACCACTGGTCACGATGGGGGAAAGGAATGGGGAGTGACGACGAAGGGAGCTGTGTTCAAAAGAACAAAAGAACGTGTTCAAAAGAACGTGGCCCACGGAAGTGAAACAGCATCTGTGATACAATCTCGTCTTCCGTCGCACCGAATTTCATTGGTCGAAGGGTCCCGGCAGCCAAACGCCGCCGATTTGGATCCGAGGCTCGCGCTCCCGTTCACGCGACCGTGGACACCTGCAAAACACTGCGTGACCGGAGGCGGAGGTACAAGGCTTGCAACGGAGTGGAAGTGCGCTAAAAGCACACTTTCTACTGCCTATACTCACATCCGGGAATGCGTAGCTGCAAAAACAAAATGAAGCGCCGATGCCACGCCACGCTGTTGCACTGAACTGGGGCAAAGAATGGTAATATTCGCGGCGATTTGTGAGTTAACAGTGATCTCGCATCGCTATGTGAGGGGTAGGGGGGGGGGGGGGGGGGGGGGGGGCACACTACGTCGTTTAGGCGCCGTAATGCTTTTAGTACCACGATATTATAGTTGGAAAGTCAGCTCGCGAAGGTGCAAACGGCGAAGAGAGCCCCCCCCCCCCCCCCCCCCCCTTCCATGAAAAATAAGGGGAACGGAAGACAAAAGGTTTTCCTTTATAAACTATCCAACACAGGAATAGTACGCAATGGCGATGCATTTTTGTCGTTTACAGTAAGCAGGATGCACAGCTGAGGCCCGCAGTAACAAAGCTGATTGGCATAGAAGGTCACTTAACTATCCTTACCTTTTTCCCATTTCAGTCGCTAAAATTTAGAAGAAGCGGAAACGGAAACATGTGGTTCGCGTTGTACCCGTAGTACCCTTCAATCGGTGCTGTGATCTGAAGTTGGGCAATAGAAAAGAAAAGTGTGGTTAACTCTCACCTAAAAAGCACTGATAGTAGTGTTAAAGGCATACAGAAGAGGTTGGTGCACAGAGCCGTCGGCAGTGGATCGTCATTGGAAATACGAGAAATAAACCGTCACGTTGACCAGCAACAGCCAATAAGCCAGCCACCGCTTTAATAACGTAATAAAAGCGGTGCATAATGAGGTGAGGAAAAATAAACAGAGCGCGGTTAATTTTCCTACATTTTCACAGCAATTTGCAAGCTTACCGTTTCAAGTGCACGTGTAATATCTGGCTCGGGTATTCCTGGCAGCACCCGCCGCGGTGGCTCAGTGGCTAAGGTGTTGCACTGCTGAGCACGAGGTCACGGGTTCGACTCCCGTCCGCGGCGGCCGCTTTTCTGATGGAGGCGAAAAACAAAAACGCCCGTGTGTACGAGATTTCGGCGCGCGTTAAAGATCTCCCGGTGGTCAAAATTAATCCGGAGCCCTCCACTACAGCGCGCCTCATCGCCTGCGTTGCGTCGGCGCGTTAAACCCAACAATCAATCAATTCCTGGTAGCATAATCTAAACGTCGTGCTGGTTTATTTGCACTGCTCAAAGTGTTCTGCTGGGTGGCTTCAAACGCAGAAAATAATAACAAATCGCCATCCAGAAATTCTGATGCAGCCACAATCGTGCGTTAGATCTGGGATTTGGTTTACGAGTTTATCAAACAATACGTGGCTTGTACGAGGGTTTACAACGTGTTAGTTAACCATGCTTCAACAAGTTGTTCCTTTGTGCTGATTTCATTATCGCGAAGGAAACTCACCGCACAAGGTCGTCCTCTGGCGCCGCTTAATAATGAGTCAACTACCCATTAAAGTTGACCCGCTATTATTACACTACGTCCTAATATTGTGTCGAAAATCAGCCCCTTTAAGCGTGAAAAATTTCAGACGTAGGACGTGGAGGGCGAAGACGGGCACGCCTTGTAAGGATACCGCCTATTCTTGTGCTGAAATTTTTCGGGCATAAAGGTGTTGATCACGGATTGCGAACTCGCTCGAACCCACACGTTGTATCCAAAAGTCCACCACACACCGAAATAAGTTTCGGTGCAATCGATCTTGCTCTTTGGCTCCGTCAAACGCTCCGACGTTCGCTCCGCAGTTTCAGTTGCCTCATGGCCAAAACTTGATGAAAAATTCATGCTCCAGCAACGGGCTCTTTGAATTCTGGAATTCTGCCATAACTTATTTTTTGTTTCTTTGTTTGTTTGTTTCCTCCCTTTAAGGGGCTTTCTTCAGAACGTTTTCAAACAAAAGCGACAGCGGCCGGGAGGGGAGGTTTCCCAAGAAAAATACAGGGACCTTAACCCAAGGCCTCACACAGCGCCCTCTTGTGTGATTTCCTCCCGTCCCTCTCGACCTCCAACCTGAGACGGGCACAGTCGCTCCCGAAAGGGAACGAACTGCGGCAAGCCAAGCGAAAGCGCCCGTCCTGCCGTTCCTCCCTCGCTTCCTTTTATTTTCCCATCAGAGTGAATTGGAGCCGCCCCCGCCGCCTTGTTTGCCGACGCTCCCAGTTCGTTCTCTTCCCCTGTAACCTCTTCATGGCCGCGGAGATCTGCCTCGGGTTCGCTCTTCTGAAGGGAGGTGGTTGCGACCGAGTCTAATCCCGCGCGCGAGCTCTCATTAGGCGTGCTTTCTATCCCCATCCTCACTCACGGATAAGGGACTGCCTGCGACTCTCTTGCAGCAAGCCCAGTCAGGAGAGAGCGCAATGCTTAATGTGTAGGGACATTTACTGCCACGGGAGGGAGCCAACCAAAACATTTACCATCAACTTCACGCAGTGGTAAGGGACCACGGTGACACACTAGGTGCATGTATTTGGCTAAGCTTACATATTTTTAACCTTATTTATGAGGCTCAATTTTCGACATTCGTGCTGGAAGGGTCTGCGCCTTTGAGGGGGGGGGGGGGGGTTATCAACAACGAAAAAGAGCGAGAGACACAGGAGGAGGGTGAGGGAGTGAGGGCGAGAGGTGCTGAGTTAAAAAAAGGGTCGGAAAGGCGTGAATGGACTAAATATCAAACGAGAGACAGCGATGGGTCTTCCAACAGCTCTACTCATATATCTCCGTTATTAGGTCCCTCCACGCAGCCAAGAAATGCTTTAGATGGCCCTGCTAGGCTCAGAAAGAAATGCGACCCGCATTCCATTGCCCTTCATTCGCGCTGCTGAAAACAAGGTTGTGTGTGAGGTCATAAACAACCGCGCTGAGAGCTAAAAAGAGCAAAATTGCTTGAGGCGGGGGTCGAGGTGGGTTCAATATGTCCCCCTTTACGACCAAACCCAGACAAAAACGGAAACGGGGGGAAAAAAGAGTATGTGTCCTTGAAATATGCGTTCACCCTTTATCTCAGCCAATGCAGGAGCTCCGTAACTTGTTTATATCATCCCCAAAAGCCTTAATTTTCTTTTACAATGCAGCATATTTATAAAATAGCGTGTTCCGCACTCGAATCTCCAGCAGACATGCCTATCGTTGCAACAAAAAAAAAGAGCAAAAAAATCGGAAGCGCCTTCGTCTAACGACGACGGCGGTTGAAAGGCGAAGCTTTCATGCGTGCGGAAGTCAGTAAAATGGAAAATTGCCAAAGTCAAAGCCGCTGCAATCCAAGTCAAAGCATCAACGGTGAAAGCGCGAACTTCCTGTGACTCAAAGTACAAGATCAGACGGCAGCAAAAATTAGCCCCATCTTCCCGAAGGGAACGCTGAGTAGATGCGGAGCATCTCGGGGTTCCGTTGGGTTTCCGTTGTGTTCGTAATCGAATTTGGGGGACCCACTAACTGACAGGACTGTTGCTTCCATCACACTTCATCGGAAGAACGGAGTGAAGTGGAGTCAACCGCAGCAAGCGGTGAACTGAACGCGCGCAGCGCGCTACCCTATTTACATTTAAGGTTCAAGGAGAGGAGACGAGAGGAGGAGAGATGCGCAAGCGCCGAGCATGTGCCGCGAAAGCAGAAAAAACGCAGGAGAAGCGAAAGCGAAGTGCACGCAGCTGGTACGAGAGAAGAAGTGGCGGGAGTATCGCGCAGCTGTGGGAGAGAGGGAAGGAGGAGGGTTGCGCATGCGTAGTGTGATTGCGGACGCCGACGCGGGACATGCCGAGACTATAAGATGCTCCGCATCTAAAACGAATTCCCCACGACAAAGCTGGGCGTCTTCCCTCCGCACCCGTCGTCGTCTTCGTTCAAAGTGAAGCGTTGAAATCCGTTTCAGGATCCAAACTGTTGCTACCATGTCGGAATGACGCTATCGGATACACGTCGGATTCATAACCGCGATAGATACGGGTCCGATTCCGACTACGGAAGGCGTATTTTTTTTCTTGTTTTATAATCATCATCTTGTGCCCTCCCATTATGTCATTTTGGCTCTCCTGCAGTCCGTTTTTGGTAACGACACCACCATCAGTGAGACCGAGAAGACTTCGCTTTAAAAGGACGCGAAGGAAACAAAACTGAACTGCTCGATGCGAGTGATTCTGACCTCTGCAGTCCTTTCAAGCGGTCTAACTCGGACAGTTTCTGGAATTGCTTTATTCGGCGATCGCATTGTTCCAGTCAACTTTTTCTCACTCAGGAGCCAGTGTATACTCTAAATGTTCTTGTATCGTGCATGGGGCAAGCCCTGGCAAGTGATGGCATCCCCATTACAGGTGTTTCTGTGAAGACTGTACACGCTTTGTTTTCAACTGACCAGGCTTTGTTTCAGTACTGTAAACGACGGAGCATGATGTGCCACCTCCGACCCTCTGCATATCGCACACCAAGCGTCGTCAGTGGGCGGAGCTCGAACTACATCCCAAATTGTACGCACACCCATTTTGCGAGGGGATTTCTTTACTAATACAAGAAAGAAAGGCAAATCGAACAATTCAAATTTACCGTTCTGTCATAATTAAGCAGTTCAGTTTGATCGGCTGATCCGGTATTCTCTTTTATAGCGACGTGTGATAGGTTTTGAAAATTACGACTTTAGCCCGGAATAAGCGGATTACGCGGTCCAATATTGCCCAATATTAAACGTTGGGAACAAGGCAATTTAAATTATTAGGAGGACAAGACAAGTTTCTGGTTATAGTTAACTCAGGTAATATTACGAATTACGAAAATTGCGCTAAAAGGACAAACAGAGGAAGACGACAGACCATTTGCATTGTCTGTCGTCCTTCCTCTGTTTGTCCTTTTAGCACAGTTTTCGTAATTCATAATGCACCAACTAGCCCAACAGCACATTTTACTGAATATTGCGAATGCTTTGCAAGCATTCTTTCTAGGGGCGATTTCTGGCACCAAGGTCTGTTAACCTCTATACATTTCCGAGGCTTACAAACGTGTGTTTCAAGGTCTTTTTGAACGTTTCGAATCACTGAATTAAGGCGCTCACCACCGCACTTAGCCGAACATTCCAAATACCTACTACGGGTCAGCTTGCGACTGATTCTTAATACCAATAGTCGAGCGCTGTGTTTGACTCTACAAAGAACTCCGGTCTTGTTTTCCCCCTGGCATATCTTTTATATGGTCGTTTTGCACATGACGCTTCCAGCCGCTCATATTCTGTCCAATCACATGCGTATTACTCTGAAGTACCCAGTCCATTTATTAATTTTGCTAAACGATCGAGAGACTGATACATGTACAATCAGATGCATTTTCCCTCTTTTGTACCTGTAGGCTTAAAAATAAAAGCCGTTATGTGAAGTGGTCAATATTCCCAACACACCTGCTGGACAAAGAGAACTTGGCTCGGACCTATTCTTTTTGTCCTATTTTTGTTTCAGATACCGACCTCCAAATTCTCTCCCCTGGCGCCGCTTGAATGACAGATTATGTAAGTATTTTCGCCCGCCAACCCGAAAGCAAGATGAAAGCTAATAAATTATAGTTTTTTCTTTGTCCTGGCGGTGGTCAGTAATCAATTTCTAGCTAAAAGCGAAAGGAAATAACGAAGATTGATATATGGGGCGCCTAACCTGGAATTTAACTCGGGCGTCCCCATCCAAAGCGCCGGAATCTCTTGTAGAAGCAAGGAAAGGGCTAGACTCAAGCGACGGGCTTCTAAGCGAGGCCGTGTCACAGCCACTTGGTGTTTTATTTCGCCGCAAAGAGCGTAAGATATGCGCATATTTCTCGCGCGCTGATCCCGTTCCTGACGTAAGTACAATACGGTTCCCGTCAGCGGTGTGGCTGATCCGGACCCGTACAGGCTTCG
>NW_027526361.1:104639317-104721079 GCF_048455015.1 Haemaphysalis longicornis | reverse complement strand
TCGCAATATTATAACGCCAGACCCCAGATTCGCTATCTTCATACAATGACGTATACCAGTTAATGTACGCACCAATTAATACGCGCCCTGCTCGATCCCCCTCCGCGTTAGAGCTGACTTCGATCTAACGAAGTCCCCAGGACCCACGAATTATTTCGTTAAGCCAGGAACTCTGGGAAATTGAGAAGTCGTTACGATCACGGGCAACCGCCAGGGGACTCCGAATGTTTTTTTTTTTTTTTTGTTAAACCAGAAAATTCGTAAAACCGAATATCGTAAAATACAGGTTTAACCAATGCTTACGGACACTTTGGTTCAACTGTACATTGCTTTCAAGCGGAGCGCAACATTTCAGCACGAAAAGTTTCAAACACAGCCAATACGTACACTTACGACACCAAGCAAAAAAGTGCCTCCAATGAGCGCCCCTGTCTAACTTTTTAGTCTAAGGGAAAATAGTTATCCAAGAGGCAGTGGAACGATCAAACTGTAAATGCTTTGTCTAAATCTTTAGTAGGTAAAGTTCGGAGTTCGCTACTAACGGTCCAAAATTTCCCCACCAAGTGAAAAGTGCGTTCGAAAGTGCCGTTTCTTTACCACTATCCTCCTTGCCGATTGATAACGTTGCTTTGAAGGCCCAACAGCAGGACCGCGAGGTATAATTAAACAAACGGCGACCCAATTTAACCTGTTGTACTAAGTGTGGATAGCGAACAAATAGTGAATACTAACAGTAAAATAGCATTGAATAAGAATTTCTTGGATTGTAACACCCAACCAAAGCATCGAGGGACTCTGACTCAACGGTTAGACGTCACGGCTGTGCCCGCGAGGCGCATGCGAGGGCACTTGCATCTCCTCGTATCCCGATCCTGACACAGAAACTAGGGCCCGAAACTTCGACTAAATAGTTAAATTGCAGATTATGTAAGTTTAACTGCATTAATATTACCGCCACCAATAAAAAAACACGGTACATTGATTCCAATGTCGCTAGCCCCACGAGACGTCTCCAAACAGGTGACCTGCGACGGCACTTGGCTCGGGTCAACAACCACAAGAATAACCCTCCACCGCAATACGCTGTAACGCGAATGGCCAGACATCATGAGCGCCGCCTAATGACATCTCCTCCTAACAGCCCCTCGCATTCGTTGAGGTCGCCCAACGGGCAGGAATATCGGCGTCGCCTAATGGTCCTTCAAGAGAGCAGCGGCCGACATTAATCAAGCAAGCTGTCCCTCGAAAACAGCGCCATAAAAGCACAAGGGCATCCTCTTCCAGGCCAGAAAACGAAAACCTGTCTCAATCCCCCCCGCCCGCCCCCGCCCATCGTCGCCTTAGCACAGTGGAGGACTTAAACAATCTACTCGACATCGACGCACGTTAATGCGAGTTTTGTTCTTAAAGTTTTTTGATTGACACCTACAAACGTGACATACGTTTTTATTCTTGTGTTTTTTTTTACCAGGCGTTATTTTCATTTTAAAGCGTCTCAGGTAAGAGCATAGGGGCTCTTCCGTGTTGTAGATTGTCTAGACTGTAACTACAGTTCCAATAGAAAACTTTTATTCGCCAATGGGGGACAGTGTGGAACACACGCTGTCAAAACCAGTTTAGCTGACGGCGTGTACATTTGATTGCTTCTTGGACACACAACGCGTTCGCGGAAGGGATCGTGTACGCTGCTATTGAACCAATACGACTTCTCGTTTCGTCGCAACTCAAGATCATTAACGCTACAGAAAACTGAGTAGCCGTTCGTGCGGCCGAACGCCATTAAAAAGCGCGCGGCTACTACGTTTCCAGCTGCGCCGATGCAAGTCTCGTTAACGACTTCTTCCCGCCTAGAGCGATCAGTCACTCCCCTAGTCGTATGAAAGAAAGGCCAAAGAACACCTACGCGACCGAAACGATAAACATTAGCTGAAAGTTTGAGCTAAAATTCAGGCCGATATTTCGCTAGAGGTTTCTTTTTTTATCGAATCAATCGAGCGGGCGTAATTCAGGTCGTCGAGTTACTGGAAAATAGCGGGGATAGAGAACTCTTCCCGGAGGATCGTGCCAAACAGATTGAGGGGCCTCGTTCGCAACGTCAAATTGGCCAAAGCGATTGACAGAACGTGGCTCGTAACAGTGAATTAAATGTAGTCTTTGGATCAGGAAACACAACCATATTTCTACTTAACAGAACACTGCTAATGTCTGCTACCCACCTACGGCTTGCCTAAAAAGTGTCCCCGTATTTTTTTTTTTGCGCTGAAAAAATGTTGCCATACGTGAAATACTCCACCTGTGTTAGCAATCGCACAATGTATGTGCCTCTATTATTACTCCCTGCAAACGGTACGCGAGAAGCCCTTCAGGAAAATTTTACCTAGGTGCTTCATTTCTCAATTAATTAAGAAAGCACTGCGCTAAGTTAAGATGGACGAAGGACAGTGAAACACGAGGTGCACGCATACGAAGGCGCATAGTTTTCTTAGAGCTATAGCCCGCAAGCAAGCTCTCGATGACTATTTTTCATTTCCGTTAATATAACAGACTATGTTATGAAATTTTATGAGCACTATGGGTACCTTGGAACATTATTTGTGTATTAATTTGAAATGCTAATAAAGCTCTGTAAAATTCCGTTACGAACTGCATAATTCCCGCTGTGCTTCTTCGTTAGCACTGCACATTTGGTTGTTACCCACCGCCCTCTCCCTTTCTGTAACGGCATGAGGTGATGAAGGTAGACTAAATAAACACATACCTACTGTTCATGAAACACTGCTAACAGTGTTTGTTACGTATTTTCTGCATCTATACAGTCCAAACTAGTAGCAATCGACTTCAAAAGTTTTGCGTAAATTCAGAGGATTACCTGCTAATGCACAGCATTCTTATGCCGCTTGTCCTTAGTGTCAATTTTGTACAGCCGAAGTTTCTGGCTTCTCTAAATCAGCTGACAGACCAATTATCTTCATTTACGCTATTATAACGATTACAAGCGGAACATTCGCGAAATCTGCATTATTGTGGAAACGCAGGGCGGTATACGGTTTGCCATTTTACGTAATTGCGTAATATTTTTCTTACTTTTTCTAGTTTTTCAAAATTTCGCTCGACCAATGATCTCCGTTTACGCTGCTATGACAATTATTGTGGAACTGCAGGGCGTTACACGTTTCGTCATTTTCCGCTATTTTTTGTACTTTTTTATTTTTTTAGTTTCCCAAAATTTCGTGCGACTCCATTTACGCCATTACGGCGACTACAGGCGGAACTTCCGCGATATCTGCATTTTTGCGGAAATGCAGGGCGTTACACGGTCCTGGCTGTGGGCGTATCGGCAAAGAATGCTACGCATTAAAAAGGAAAGAGAAAGAAGCTCTGCCGGGAACACCGACGCTAAACAGAACACAAACGTTTCGAGGTCGGCCAAGATCTGCTTCGCTTACAGCAGTACTTTTTAAAGGGTCGCGTCTCGTCATTTTCAAGATTCTTACTCCCTATTCAATGCAGAAACGTAAACAGGCGATGCCTCAGTTCAAGGGCATTTTCCCTTCCTACCGAGCTCCGCTCTTCCGCTGCCCGCACGAGCGAACCAATCTGGGATTCTTTTTTTCGGCCATTTGTCGCTGACAAAGAAGCGAAGCTTCTCGGAATAAGAAAGATAGGGCCGCACCACTAATCTAGACAGGTTATAAAAGCAGCCCAAGAAACGTCGGCGCGCAGTTCCGTTCCATCCTGCGGCATAGCTTTGACGAAGAAACAAAATGTCTTTCCTCTCCGGATCTTGATTGGGCGATTCGAGGAATCCCTTTAAACGAAGCCGCGCGTGCCTCCAACGTGGGCGCGAAAGGGGAATAAACAGCGAACAGCTCTGCGGTAACGTCGGAATAGATGCTTCTCTTTTCTGGCAACGTCGGAACAGAACCGCCAAAAACTCTTTTCTAGCGATTGCTAGATTTCGGCTAGCTCCGATGGACCCGTCGGGATCCTTCTTGACGTAGCGAATAGATTTCGTTAGTTCGCGAAATATGGAACACTGCAAAAGGGACGAATCAGCTGAGGCATGTTGCGCAAAAGGAAGAAGCGCAGTGAACGAGGTTGAAGGAAGGTGCACAGGACGAGCGCTGATGTGAAAAAAAAAAAAAAAAACGGAGAAAGCTTCGGTGGCATATTTCGCTGTGCTTGTTTGGCGCGCCCCTGCTCTTCATTACAATTACACCGCGATTGCAACACACACCAACTTTAATGTCGCTATGTCGTTATCAACGGCACTGTAAAGTCATATCCATGACTATTGATTGATTGTAGGGTTTAACGCGCAGACGCAACGCAGGCGATGAGGCGCGCCGTAGTGGAGGGCTCCGGATTAATTTTGACCACCTGGGGATCTTTAACGTGCGCCGAAATCTCGTACACACGGGCGTTTTTGCTTTTCGCCTCCATCAGAAAAGCGGCCGCCGCGGTCGCATATCCATGACTAATTGTGGTAAGTGGGTGTATACTTAAACAACAAAAAAAAAAAAAAAAAACAAGTTGAAAAAAAGATTAAAAATTGCGCTTCACACGTGAAGAATCAGATTGGCGCCCTCAAGGAAGAAGTTCAAATTTTAGAATCCTCCTCATACGGCCGACTAGTAATATGCACGTGTAACGTGTGCTGCGTGAGTGCGTGAACGCAAGCGTGGCAAGGGAAGGGGGGGAACGCAGCGTCTCGACCCCAGTCGCACATGAAAAAAAAGCCGGAAAGTCTCAAAAGTGGCAAATTTGTCTAACTAAGGAATTTAATGTTTCGGATGCGGTCTTCCCTTCCACGTCAACATTTTAATCTTCATCAGTTGCCAGTCAAAGAGGTCGGTGCTAGTTTTTCTCCTTCGCCTAGTCCCGATTATCGGATCATAAATACAAACCGTCAACCTAATCCCGCTCTCGTCTGTCACAGCGCGTATAGACAATTGTCCAAATGTATACCATTAATGGTATACATTTGGACTCGGCGTTATTGTAACAATTTGCTCCCATTAATGCCGAAATTAAAGGACACAAAAGTGATTAATAAACCGACGTTTAAAGTTCACGATGTGTAGCTTTACTCTGTCGGCCCGATTTAAAGCACTTTTTAAAATGCGATAATTAGATTCGCCAGAGCCGTTTCCGTCGCACCTGCTTCCTCGGCGATGATCCGCCGTGAGGAGATGCTGGAATGAAGATGGTACTTAAGGAGTGCAACCGCTTTTAATCTTTATGAACTTCCGTGAACGCGCGGGGTCAACATTAACCAGAAATACATGGCGGGAATAAAAATTTCAAAGACCGAGGTAGCATCAAAGCCCGGGGTTGCGTCACTGCAGTTAAGTGTGTGGGGTGACCGAAAACGGTTCCCAATTTTTCTCTTCCAAAATTTACACCTCAAACTAAAGCACTCGACTTGTAGAGAGTAAGGAAATAAAATGATACACGTATCAACCGCCGCAAAGCAGCCACACAGACAAGAGTGTTCTTAACTTAAGTTCGCAGACTGCACAGCCATGATTGCTAAACTTCGTTTTAGTAATCGTGTTAGAACGTAGTGTGAAACATTCGGTATCGGCTTCAATTCTTACGGGGGAAGAGGAAAGTTCGAACCTTTTTCCCCCAACGTGTTGTGGAAAATTTCGAACGCGCTTTTTTAGACTAGCCAGAGCATCCAAAAAAGCAAAAAATCCAGAAACGCAATTCACTTATACAGACGAATCAATGTGCTTTCAGGTGTGCTCAGGTGAGCGGTTGTTACACCTTGGCTCACTGTAGCCGGTTTGTTCCAAGTTACGACAAATGCGCGGTACGCTTTTACGCTCAACGATATCGCTCATAAGACCAAGGAGGTTGAGGAATGCGCCTCACATCGGGAATGTTGCAAGCAAATACGCACATGCGCGAACAACCTTAACTCATATATTATTGCGTAAACGACTGCACTTTGTACTATTATACAACTTATATAACATAACAAAGAAATGTGGGCGACCTCAACTACACCAACTGTCCTGTTTCCTGTTACACCAACTGTCCTGGAGGCGTTTCACGCTGAAACGCCTCCGCGTAAGCTCGCTGATTACGTTGCGAGCGCACGTGCACGCTGCGCTCGCTCCTGCCTGGAGCAAGATGGCCGCCAACCGGTTTCCCCGGCTTCATCGGCTCGCGTAGGCGTGTACACTCGAATCTCGTTATAACAAACAAGTATCGGGGCAGAAACTTAATTTGCCATATCCGATATTCGTTATAACACCAGAGGTAATAATCGGCTCAAACAAATCTTTATCTGGCTCGCGCAAAACTCCTAGATGAAAAAAAAAAAAGCAAAAAACAACGCAATATTCTAGGCTTCGAACCCACTTTAAACGAGGTAATCCTTAGCTGTATTCTTGTGGTATTTCAAACGAAATGGACCGGTTGGAAGTATGAGAACAAGACCTTACAACAGAACAAAGTTCTTTTTACGAAACAGGCCTTCGTTCTTATTTCGGACCAATTTAATGCGCTGTTGCGGCGGACGACCGAAATTAGCTACTTCTGTAAACGATTAAAAAAAAGGTTGTGTTGTCTTTCAACTTTTTATATTGATTTTTTTTATGCTAGTTTTGGGGTTTAGAGCCTCACGCGGACCAAGTATTTTCTCGTTACAGCCGATATCGCGCGGCTCTCGCGGTTTCGGTTTTATTATAAAAACAATAAATGTCCTTGGAATACAGCGTGGCCAACCAAAGTTTGTATTTAGTTCGCTATAGCCGATTATTCGCTATATCAGTGTTCGTTATAACGAGGTTCAACTGTATAGGGAACCTCCACTCCAGTCTTTTTAAACCCCGTCGCATAAGACACAATTAAACGTTCCTCCATTTCGCCTTCACTAAAATGTGCCCAGCCACTACATGAACACGTGCGAATGATGCTGCCAGGACGAAGCATTCGCCAACCACTTAGCCGCCGCGGGTTAGGCAGAGCGCTAGATTCTTTCTCTTCCGTATCTAGACAAGGAAAGTCTCGCGACAATCACTTCTCTCTTCCGAGAGGGACGTCAAAAGGGCCGCAACAGCGCCTCAGTGCAGGCTCAACAGGGGACCTGCCGCATTGCGACACCACAAGTCTTCATCGGGCCAAGACTGAGATACGACCCGAGTCGGGGATCGTCGCAGATGGGGAGCAACGCGCAAGTACCTCCTGATGCGAAGCGTGGAGCGAGAGGAGCTAGCTGAACGCGTCCTCACGCGGAAACGGGTCAGCGCGACAAATATACCTCCCCATTTCACACTTCCCCCTTTCCACTCGCCCATTAACTTTCACCTAGGATAACCACTTCAACCTTTTCATAGGAGCCCGCTGTTCGAAGGGCGCGGGAATACTCGAAACCCGAATCGAACAATCCTTCTCACTCGATTCGTATTCGGTTCGGGTTTTCGATATTTGACATTAGCCAAATATTATGGCGCTTTACAATTGTTCGGGCCCGTTATCTCATCTTCCAAACCCACTTTTGCAACCGAAGCTCGGGGCGCGAGAATATACAGCGCAAGTGTCACACAGCGGAGAGCGCGCAAACGCCAATTGTTTTCCCCCTCTCTCACTCGCATTTACTGTGGCCCGAGAGGCGTAAAATTCAATTTTTTCCAACACGTAGTTATTCGATTTAATATTCGAAACTTCTTTTTCGTTTATATTTCCGAATATCCGTATTCAATTCAATTCGTCACTATTCGACCACCCCTACTTAACTTGTCCGCGCAGACTCTGCGTTACGGGACTCTTTTCGCGGAAGCGGGGAAAGCACCGCGACATAGCCGTCCATTACTCGCGTGCGCTGTGCAGCAAGCTGCGATGCGGGGAAGGCAACAAGGCAGGAGAAGAATGCAAGTTGGCGCGGACGGGTAAACCCCGATTGCCTCTAGGCAATAATTACGGGCCTCATTCCGTCTCGATGGGCCCCCAGTGCATCGTTGTAACGTGATCGTGAAGACGAGAGAGAGAGAGAGAGAGAGAGAGAGAGAGAGAGAGAGAGAGAGAGAGAGAGAGAGAGAGAGAGAGAGAGAGAGAGAGAGAGAGAGAGAGAGAGAGAGAGAGAGAGAGAGAGAGAGAGAGAGAGAGAGAGAGTACCTGGTGGAGAGCTGCTGCTGCATGACCTTTCGGGACTCCTGCAGCTCGATGGGGAAGTGGGGCACCTCGTAGGGCGCCGAGATCTCGTTGCCCATCACCTTGGCCTTCTCGCGGCAGTGCGAGATGATCGTCTCGGCCGCCGCCTGGTAGCACTCGTCCCCAGCGCCGGAGCCCGGCTCGAGGATCTCGGGCACGTCGAAGCGGGGCTCCGCCAAACTGCCGCACACGGGCGGGGACTCGCTGCCTGCGTTCAAAGAAGGCAACACAGAACATCATTGACGGCATAAGCCACAAGCGGCTCAAGATGCTGGAGCCGAAAAAAGCCAGCTGCCCCCATCGCATCATCTGAACTCTGGGGGAACGAATCGTTGGAAGGAAACGAAGGAGCGGACAGAGCTGCGCGAGAACTTACAAAGCGCCCAGCCCACAGTCTCAACTCCTTCCAACTCCTTCCCAATAAATTCGCAGGAATGCTCATGATTTAAAGAGAAGCTAGAGCCTATCTCCTCAAGCCTGACAGCCACAGAAGATCAGGTACGGCTACGGATAAAAACCAACACCTTCCCTAGCAAAACAAGACTAGCCCAGATGTTTCCACAAAAGTATATGACCAGAAATGTAGAAGTGCGCAAAACCAGCGAACTTGTTCCACGCAACCTGGGGCTGCCCCATCAAATGGCCCTCAGCACACAACACCACAAACACTCTCAAGCTATGGGAGGCGGCTCTGACCAGCTCCGACGCTGGGGTTCAGAGGGACTTCGAGCCTGGAGAGGAACGGAAGAGACCGGCGCCCTGGACAGGGGGACCCGCCCGTAGCCAAATCTCAACCACTCATTCCCAAATAAAAGTTTGTTTTTCTCCCTCGCTGCCTGCTTTCAAGACATCCAGCGACTGGGGTAGGTTATTTGTTGCTCGCAATGAAAAGAAAGAACTGAGGACCCCCCAAAAAAACTCCACAGAATTTGAAGAACGAGCTATGTTCTCAGCTCCCTCCAACCTTGCGGCTCACGCAAGTTGGCGAAAAAAAAAAAAAGCAACTACAGGCTGTGAAAGCAATAAATAAAAACACCTCCTACACGCGAAAAAGCCCCGTGCGTGGATTAACGTTAAAGCCGGGGCTCATAGCCCACTAACGCGTTACAAATGTCGAAGTAGCGCACACGAGCGTAAACAGCCGGATGCGCCAAAGGTGAATTTTCAATAAAGAGCGAAGGAAAGAACGCCCTTTTAAGACGAGTCCATTTTAAAAAGGAAGTGAACCTACACAACAGCACGCGAATTTGTGTACCTTCTCTCTACGCAGAATGAAGGGAAGCAGTTGCACCAAGAACAATTAAGTTCAGCCGCTCTATTTTGCAACTATAGGTTTACAGGGATTAAGTTTACTCTCGAATTCTGGTTCAACAAACACCTTGTCCGTGTTCAACCGCTGCTCTTGTCTGTCCGTCGGGACCTCTCCTCGTAGGAAGCACGTGAATAAATTTATACGCACAGGCTCGTCAAGCGAATTTGATTAGCATGAGCTCTAACACACTATGTTATCAACATAAACTTCTTAATGTTAATCCTACCTTGTAACAAAGCAATCGATTAGTTGAAACAGTTTTTTTTCAGACATAACTTTGGTCATCTTAACATAAACAAGGTTTACTATAAGCTACGGTATACTTCATGGACATCAACACGGCAAATCGCACAGATATTTTTGTACTGCTGCGCCAAAAGCCAAAACGCTCCACGCAGGCAGCCCAGGCCCAAATGTACATATTGAGCGAAACAGCTGCTATATGTCACTGGTACAAATCCCAGTATCCCAGAGAAAAAAAAATCATGCCTCACTTCGTAAATAAGAAACAAGGGCATTGGGGGCGAAAGCGTACAAAACGCGCAAAGAAAGCGCGTACGCAACTGAGACACGGCATAAGCAATCGGTTTTCTCGCACAACTTTGCCTCCTCGCCGCGTCGAGAAAAACACCGCCTCCTGAACGATCGATGTTTTTCCCGGCGGCCGCTTTCGCCAGCGCAGAGATCCGTGTAAGGTGAAACGGCCACGCAATCTCCGCTCGCTCGCGTTGCGCCGCGTCCCGGAGAGGGTTTCCTGTTTCTGCTTGTCATATCGAAGTTTAGTCGATAACACGGACGACGCAGGCCGTGAAACGACTGCGCCACGAAAGCCCGCTCTCCCCTTAAGATTTTTTTTTTTATTTCCATTTCACAGTAGCCCTTCAGCGGCAATTCAAGTGAACTAAAGACGTGAAACAATAACCTTAACGTCCTTTCGTCAAGGATAAAGTTTCCAAATGAAAGCACGCAGCGGGCGTGCACCAAAATTGCATTTGGCTGCAGAAATATTCCCACAACGACGGGCGGAGTTGCGAAGTTTTAAGCGAAGTTCATACGGCTAGGGTTCCATGCGGTAAAGCGAAAGCTTTCTTAGTGGGACCCATGGCGTCCTCTAAAGAAACTAACATATTTCCCCACAGACCGGGCCTCCTCGATTATCCGTCCCGGATCGTCCGCGGACTGCCCGAGACGTGATCCGGCCCTCGATTTTCCCGTGTATTCCTATGGGACTTCCGGTCCAAACGCAGTCCTCGGACTGCCCGCGGACCGTCCAGGACTGGTAAATCGAGGATGCTCACCGGATGATCGATTGATAAGCTCCGTAGATAACATCTGTGGACACACAGCGCGTGCGTGATGCGTGAAAAGGGGATTCCATGAGTCACAACAGTTACCCGAAAATCGCGAGAAAGGAACGGTTCTAGATAAGACAACACACGCATCGACCATGGCGGAGTACAATAGTATACCGTCATCCCATAGATCACACATCGGTACACATTTGGATCGTTCGTGTAAATGCGTTGACCTAGTGCGCGAAAAATCGTCGCACGGGTTCGTCCTTCTTCGTTTGCGATTTGGGTCCTTGAAGGGACGCGCTTTTATCCCTTCGCGACACGGCGTGTACAACTGTACGCGCGACTCTTAATAACATTTTTGTGAGTTACAATCTTCGCCATCCCCCACTTGAACCGCTCAGCCAGAATTCGCGTTTCCCGCTCTACGGCGCGAAACGCGAATACGGCGGGAAACGCGAATGCTGGCTGAGCGGTTCAAGTGGAGTTCAAGAACACCTATTGGACGGTTGGAGAGCACCTACTTGACACGCCAAGTGCTCGGCGCATCAAGTATGTGTTCTTGGTTTTACGTTTTCTATCTCGTAAAAACGTTTATTAAAGACTGAAGCTGTTACCTAAATATATAAGAACTACAGATCACAATAATCTGTATACGTTTTCTATCGCAGCAATGGTTAGGAAACGGTGGTCTCGTTTACGATGGCGTGTTTAACGATTAGGACTCAAGCTGATTAATTAACTACTTATAAGATCCAGTTGTTTATGGTTTTTAGGCGAAATTTTTGTTAATTACACACAGGCAGTGTGAAATGTTTTTGACTATGAACATTTTGCATTGTTCACGTGTTCACCTCCCACCCCTCCTGCTACAGCCCGCAAGGGCTAGCCGTACTGTAAAAAAAAAAAAAGAAAAAAAAACGTGATTAAGACCATAAAAATTTCTTATTGTCCGCACTCGTGCCATGACCCTTCGCAGATGGCGATGCATCACCGCAGCTCCTATTATGCTAATGCCCCTCCGCCTTATTTCTGGCAACAGAGCATCTGATGAAAGGCACAGGTGCAATTCCTAGCTTAATTTATACGCGAGTCTGCAAGACGCGCGCATCAGTTAAGCGCATCAGTCGGAGAACAACAGTGAAGAATGTGCACTAAAAGCGGGAGAAAACAACTCAGCTTTATATTTGCTTAATTCCAGCGACAGCAAGCGTAAATTGAGGGAGGGGCCGCGGGAAGAGCAAACAGTAATAGTGCAGGACTGAGATGAGGCAGCGAGAATGGAGAAAAAACGACGTGACGAGGCAACGGCAACATAGCTTGTGCTCTGAACATGATGCAAATGAACAAAAAAAAAATTATGTGCCCATACACTACGTACAGATGGTTAACCAGCGAAGCTGAAACGTGCGGCTCCGACTGCAGCCCCCCGCCCCTGCCCGCCGCTGTCGCAAGAGCTGTGCTTGACGAAGTAGCTCGCTGAGCGCCCTCTGCAGCAAGAGAGGCTCTTTTTCGCTTCCTCCGATGCGCTGTTCCCACTTCCTGAGGTTCGGTAGATGCGAGTGTAGTATACTCTACCCTTGCTTAAAGCTTCTCTCCAGTCTGTTTTTTTTTTTGTTTTGTTTTCCGCATACGCATGGGTTCGCAACGGAGGAGTTTCCTGCGTACCCAGGACCACCGGATTTTCGTTTCGCTTAGCCGTATAATGCAAATTTAGGCTTTAGGGGGCGAAAAAAAAAAAAAAAACTTCATCAACCTCCCTAAAGAAAGCTGAGAGAAGCGCGGAAGCTTCGTCCAGTTCAAGGAAAGAGCGTCCAATCGATCGTCTAACTGGAGCTCCAAAGCCCCAAATCGCAAACGAACAACGAACTCATGCGACCATTTTTCGCGCACTAAGTAGGTAAACACGTATACGAACGATCCAAATGTATACCGATGTGTGGTTTATGAGATTAAGGTATACTATCGTACTCCTCCTTCATGATCGATGCGTACATCGTCTTATCTAGAACCGTCCTTTTTTACGATTTTCAAGTAGCCGTTTTGAACCAATTGAAGCCCGGCGGAAGTGATTCAACGGAAGTGACACAATGGGCGCGTCCTGTGTCCAGAGTTCTCACCAGAGCTTTTCGGTCGACCAACCGGTCTATGGGGGAATGCATTAGTGTTTCGGCAGGGCCCCATCGGTCCCACAAAGAAAGCTTTGGCTTTCAAAAACACGGGCACGCCTTGGTACCTAGAAGGCTCGGATTAATTTAGGCACCCACTGGGAATCTTAAAAATGCGCCGAAATGCCGACACGCTGACATTTTTGTTTGCGGCCTGCGTCAGGAAAATCGGCCGCCGCGACAGGGAATCAAATCCGCGTCCGCGTGACCAGCATCACAACGACATAGCCGCTGATCCACCGCGGCGAGTACGAACGAAATACGCCGCAACTGATTTTGGTGGAAGCAGCCAGTAGTAAAAACCGAGAAAAAAAGAATTAGCGTAACCGAAACGTCGTCACAAGTGATCGCCGTGTTGTAGAATTTACGGGAATTAACAGGGTTGCGGGGCCGGCAAAGAAATAAAAATCGAGACGAACAGGGACACCGTCGAGCTTTGTGAGTGTGGACGTAAATTGAGATGGAATGGAACGGATGACTTTATTCGAGCAAGTAAGCTAAGAGGCCCTGTTTCGGGATAAGACAATTATCAGGAGTTAAATATCACCGCAATTATTCGTTTCATATGCTTCCGCTCCATAAGGGCTCGCCAATTGCTTTGACGCCCAACGCGTTTCTAAAAGACAGTGCGCCCTTAACAATGCACTGAGCGTTGAAAAACAAATGTAGAAATTTCTGCCTCGAAATAAGAGCTCTTGAGAGGGGGGGGGATTAGGGAATTATTTAAAACAACCTCCTTAGTTCTCCGGTCGACGTACAAAAAAAAAAAAAACGTACCAGACGTTTGTGTTTTTCTACGGCTGCTAATTGTGCTTACCCGCATCAGGCATGCCAAGTCACCTCCAATTAAAAAGATGCAGCACATGAAGAACACGAACACGACTGCTCTTACCGATTCCGAATCACCACACACCTAAAACAGCGCCCGCATCCAATAAAATAACCAACATACACACGGCTCGCCCGAGCTTGTAGCGACGACGCTCGATCCGTTATCGACATCATCGCGGACCCACATCATCGCGGTGGAAGAAGACTCACGGGCAAGGTAGCCGAGTCCCAGACGAAGCGGCTACAACAACAGACGCACTCGATGGCCCAAATGCGGGGCAGTTTCCTGGTCGACTCCCGTCTCGGACGCGTGATGCGCGCGTTATGCCCCCACGGGATAACGTTTAGTTGCACTGCGATGAATACATAGCGGAGAGGAAAACGTGTTTGCATCCCCGCTGAGAGGGACTGGATTCCGGAGCCAGCGTCTCCGATTGTATGCGAGCGAGGCAGTGCCGATGAGGATGCGTGCGGGCCGGCACGTATACGCGAGCTGGGGCCGCTTCTTCTTGACCCACTGGCAGCACACCTGAACGCAAGGGCATCGGAAGGCGGCTAAGCACTGGCGGTCGGCATTCGAAGTGCTGTTGTGGCCGTGCAACGAACGGAAGGCGGGCAATCACCGCTCGAGTTAGAGAAGAACAGTCGCTGCTTGACTAGGCTACTGCTTTTAGTTGAATGTTCTTCGGGCAACACCAAACACAGATTACGGACACTGCTTGTTTGGTACAGCTCTGCGCGTGAGCACGTCTGGCTTTGTGTGCCTACGTGTGTGTGTGTCTTAGCGTGGGACGCACAGCACAGAGGCTTTTGCTGTGTAAACATTTTTTGGCAACTCCCCCCCTTCCCCCTAAATAGCGCGGCTATTTATACCTGCGCAATGAAGGCAAAATTGAGGAAGTTATTCGCTATAATTGGTGCCTCCTGAATTTACAAGGATCAGTGAAAAATAAACAATGGCCGCGTAGCTGCTCATTTGGTTGCAAATGACGACGAAATACGATAGTCGGCTGGCGCCCCTGCCATGTAAACGCCTCCCTTCCCTTCCCCGCTCACCTCTCACGCCGGTTCTTTCCGGTGCCGTTCCTCCCAAGATAACCCGCTAGAGGTTTGCTCAAGTCAGTTTAAATTTACCGCGTTCTACAGCTGCCGGTTGCCTCGATGCGAGCGCTGCCGTACGGCGGAGACGCGAGTGATTCGAGGCACCCTACTACAATGTTTATAGAACCGCGTTGCCCTGCTCCACGTGCATTCCGAGCGGGACGTGGAACCAACCTAGTGGAACCTTTCGTTACTGTTGCCATTTCATTTCTTAAACTTCCGCCAGGAGCTACAGTGGCACGAGCAATAGCAGGCGAGGATTTTCTGCAGTTGATGTAGTATTCATTTGATATCGCAAGAAACAAGCGTCCATAATGTTTTTTTAGTAACGGAACACTGCAAACATTACTTTTGAATTGATTTTCTGTCTCAAGTTAGCGTAACGTTTTGTTCTTGTTCAACAATGTTGACAAAAATGAAGATTACCACCGGACTTTGGTGTTTAGGTTTGGCTGTCGGTATACAAGACTAATGCGCAGCTTTTGTTTCGCTTTGGCCGGGTGGGTGAATCGAGTCACAGAGAGACAGACAGGCAGACCAAATTTTCTGCGTTAAAGTAGCCCAAAGCAAGACTATCGTCTTTAACAAAAAAAAAAAAAGGGACGTCTGACACGATGCGCTAGCAATGCATGTCTGTACAGTAGTGAAGCCGACTTTAAAAGAATTCAGTGTATAGGCACCCCGTAGAGATACATTAGACCTTCATACCTTGATATGACAGCTAGCCTCCTACAAACGTCTTCCCTGCAATGCACTTGGGTACAGTGGTGAAGCCGACATTAAAGGGGATCGGTGGATACCAGCACGTCTGGACGGCTTACGCATTAAAAGACAACTCCACTACTCTGTACTATTTTATTTCCACGGCGACATTGTTTCGCCACACTGCCAGTGAGAAAGTGGAGGCCACGGCGATGACGATGATGATGATAGCCTTAAGAAATGGCGCCATCAAAACGGGAGATTGGCCAAAAGCTCGGACCGCCTGTTTGCGGGAAAGAATATAGCGGGAGAAAACGAAGTCGTCTGTTTCGGTGCCTGTTCGCGGCCTCGATAGTTGCGTATCGCTGACTCCGATGACCAGAAAGATTTCGTTCACGCAGCTGGCCACAGGATACCCTTTCAGATTAGCTGCCTGAAAGATAGAAAGCGGGGCCATGCAGGCGCAGCGGCGCCTTCTACTACTGGCGTTGCGGCCGACCCAGAGATACACGAGCTGGACACAGCCCAAGGGGAAATGGTAACACTTCTGCTGCAGATAACAACGAACCGTAAATCGAGTTACGGTAATAAGGGATTAAGATAAGAAGTGCATGCAACAGCGCACGATATTCAGAATCACTTCTTTACATGTGATTTAGTGGTTTCTTTTTTTTTTGGGGGGGGGGGGGGAGGAGGGGGTTGGTGTTGTAAGTGGTACGCGGTCGCCAACGTAAAAAAATCAACGTATGATCCACAGAGGAAAGACTGTTGGTACATCACACTGCGTGAGGAATTTAAAAAAATAACGCCGTTCCACTCAATGTGAAAGCTGTCGGAAATGCAGAGCAGTGATTCGCCATAATGGGCTGTAGCGCTGTTATTTGCTCACTGCTACCACCCAATGCGATTAAAATTTCTCGCCCTCGCAGTCCTCTCGCGCCCCCTGCCTGAAATGGAGCCAGCGGGAGTTCTGTTCTTTTAAATGCAGAGCATTTCAGTAACTCACGATGTCACCCGCGTTGACGTCCGTAGTCCGCACCGCACCCCTCCCTACTATATATAAAAAAAAACTATCCGGCGCCCGGTTTCGATCCCTCGACCCTGAGGGCGGAACGCAATGTAAATGGTGCTTTACCCACTGCGCCACAAAGACGACTTTTTTTTTTCTTTAATACATGGAAATTTTAGAGAGAAGTCAGCCAAGACAATGACGACACAGAATGGTACGCTACGAACGCGCCTTATATCGTTGACTCATTCAAATTACTGCTGACGAGCGCTCTCTCGTCAGCAGTTGCCACAGGTGCAACAACATTAACGTAACGCAAACTACTTAACGTCGTGCGCCCCCGGAAATGCTCTGCATTTGATCGTGCCCCTCGCGAGGGGATGTTTCACTGCGTCTTCTCTCGGTCGCGGGACCCGTGGCGCCATCTGGCGGAGGCGCGGCACAACTCGTAGCACTTTCTTTGAAAAAGCGCCTCGAAAGCGCGGCAAATATGAAATAGGGATGACGCGCTTTCGAGGCAATCCGCCGACGCGGCTGCTTTGTGTACAGACTCGGCGGCGAGCGTCCCGGGATTCTTTCTTTCTTGTGTCACCGTCATCATCATCCTCATTACGTGACCTCCTATTTGTGTTTGCTTTTCCTCCCGCACGTGCCGGCGTTGCACTGCCAGTTTTTTTTCGTTTTCGCTTACTATCGTAAAAACCAACCCAACGCGCGTTCCTAAGCAAATGAACGCGGGAGATGCCGGTTAATTACGTATATTCTGCCTTAAATGTACCTAGTTTTTTTTGCGCTAAACAACGGGGAGATGTATGACAAGCGCCAGCGGTTCACGAGTTCCGAACGCTTATGACGATATAAACCGCTTTGCTTCAGAAGCCTCTGTAGGACGCCGCGACGACAGCCGCTACGACGGAACGCCGTGTGGCTCTACTTGGGTCCAGCGAGCGAGCTACGATGACAAATGCGAGCCCCTAAAGTGCCCTGCACTTACAATTACTTACCTCTCCGGAACAGGCCGGTATAGTGAGCAAATACCCCGTTAGTAGTCCGGTACCTTAATTCTAAGCAAGCGTTGCACATCAGTATGCGTAAAGTAAAGTGTGCGGCCAGATATACGGTAATGTCCAACCACACCCAGCTTTAACGGCAGTCCCTTCAAAGTTCCCCGTGCCTGGCCATACCGTCGGATTTGCCACGTTTAAGAACGACACGCAGGCCAACCAATCGGCAGGCACACCACGATACGTTGCTAACCTCGACGGCCCGCGAAACTGAGAAGCTCCGGCTCTGCCTACACAGGCTTTCCACGCCTACAACGGACGAAGAAATACGCGCACCGATGCAGCATGGGCCAGAAACATTGGAACACCTTCGTATCGCTTTTTCTCGCCTCTATCCCCTCACCTTGTTAATAAACTAGCGATAAGGTTTTGTTAATTGCGCGAGGCGTCGATTTGTCGTTCAATTTCGGTCCTCTCAAAGGCTGCAACCTGTCCAAAGCAAGCCACTGGGGTTTCATATAATTTTCCAGAGCCCCATTCTCGTGGAAAAACATTCCTCGGGCACCTAAGTCAGCTTATGTGCTCTGAAGGCAAAAACCCAGCGATACCAATCAGACTTCTTCACTACTAAATCTTCGTTTTCGCTTCTTCGCGTTTTGGTGCGAATCACTTCGACGGGCAGACTCATAGCTTCAAGGGTGAGAGAGAGAGAGAGAGAGAGAGAGAGAGAGAGAGAGAGAGAGAGAGAGAGAGAGAGAGAGAGAGAGAGAGAGAGAGAGAGAGAGAGAGAGAGAGAGAGAGAGAGAGAGAGAGAGAGAGAGAGAAAACAAACGCTCATCTATCCGCGCAAACGGCATGCGATGGCGCAACACGCGCGCTCTCACACACACTGAATTCCCCGCGTTCGCTGTTTTTAAAGAGAATCTAGGGCAAGACTGCGCAGGCTCGAAAGCCAAGAATGTCGGGTGTCTCACACAGCAGCTTGCTCGGAATAACCGTCACTGTCGAATGGATTCCGAGAAATTCCTCTCTTCCCGAAGTCGCCCCAAGAGACCGCTCGCCTTCATTCAGCGAAACCAGCGGGCGGACGGAAGCACAGCGCTGGTCAACACCTTAGAGAACTGCAGGACTAAACGAGATTAAATGTTCTTTGAAATCGCGGGCATGTCGTTAGATTTCATAGAACGTGCTCTGCGCGTTCCCTTCTGCAGTGTGTGCAATCTCTTTCCCCATAAATTGTTTCTGTCCGTCACACTCATCAAATTACTTCGCCGGCATACCGTAGACCAAGCGACCCTTTATTACATTTTTTTTTCCCGGTCCTTCTGGATCCCGGACACCGTGGTCAAGCCTGCAGGAACGCGGCATAATTGTCAGAGGAGATGGCGGAAGCTGCAGTATTTACGCAAAGCCCTGCACGGCTGGCAGTGTCATGGAAGCGAAGGCGGAATTTCATTTCACGGAAGCCCGGCCGACTCGCGCCAGACAGACTGGGCTGGCGGAGTTTTTCGAGAAAACGCGATCGATAACGGGGGTACCGGCGGCCCTGTTTTGCAGCGAACCCCACTAAACGCCTTTCGCGTGCCTCTTTCAGACCGGACCGACGCGAACGACGAACGGTCTCGGACGTTCTTCGAAAATGAAAATTTAAAAAAAAAAAGGAAGGGGGGGGGGGGGGGGGTGTATAACGTACCTCGTTCGATGCCTGTTGCCCTGGAGGCAATATTCCATTTCAAGATGGGTACAAACAAGCCTGGCAGTTCCGGCGCGATGAAACTAAACCGACCTAAAGGATACCACACATCTCTCTATTTACCAAATAAACGCGCATAATTGAGCCAAGAAAATATGCTGCAATAAAAAAAATCCCGGGGCTTGGAAAGGAAAAAATTAAAGCCATTCCACTCAACGTGACAGCTGTCGGAAATGCAGAGCAGTGATTCGCCGCAATGGGCTGTAGCGCCGTTATCCGCTCACTACTACAGTCTAGTCCACTTATAACAATATCCAAGTGCCAAGGAAATCCCATCGTTATAACCGATAATTGTTATAAGCGGGTTGCGAAATAAAAAGACAGAACAGAGCACAAAACATTTTATTCGCATGCCTGCAAGGTGGTGCACTACTAATTTGCGGAAAAGAAGCCACAGTTGGTTACTACTGTTTGCCGCGTGTGAAGCTAGCGCGAATCTTTTACAGGAGCATCTATGGGTGCTTCACTGAGGTAAATGTCCTTGGCGGAAACAAAGTGCCCGAGGGACTGTGTCACGCATTGGGCCTCCTACGAAGACACTACCTGAGTAGGCTGCGCAACCGCGTCATTCCCTGTTGCACTTTTGGTGCACAATATTACCGGATTCAATCGTTATATCCGATATCGTGGCACTGGAGCATTGTTATAAGCGGTTTATTTTACCATAGAAAGAATACAAAAGTTGACGGTGCCATAGCTGCTCATCGTTATATCCGATATATTGTTATTAAACGGTATCGTTATAAGTGGACTACCACCAAAGCGAACCAAATTTCCCGCCTTCGCAGTGCTCGCGCGCCCCCTGCCTGAAACAGCGCCAGCGGAAGGGCTGTTAAGTTGCTTTTCCTCCCGCGCGTGCCGGCGCTGCACTACCACTTTTTTTCGCTTACTATCGTAAAAACCAACCCAACGAGCGTTCCTAACTGAGTGAATGCGGGCGCTGTCGGTTAGTTACGTATATTTTGCCTCAAATGTACCTGCAATTTTCTTCGCGCCAAAAACAACGGGGAGACGTATGTCAAGTGCCCGCGGTTCACGAGTTTCGAACGCTTGTGGCTATATAAACCGCTTGGCTTTCGAAGCCTCTGGCTTACGTTGCGACGACGGAACGCCGTGGGGCTCTAATTGGGTCCAGCGAAAGAGCTATGACGACAAGGCGAGCCCCTAAAGTGCTCTGCACTTAATATTCACACTGCTGGGGCTCGAAACCGGGCGTTTGTTCCAAACCCCGTGATTCCACCCCCAATGCTAGTGAGGCAGAACAGCCGAGCTCTTTTAGCAGATGCACGAAAGAATAGAATAAGTGTTCTACGCGAAGCAGAAGACGGCGCTGGATGCTCACAGGTAATGCCTGGCTTGCACCGGCAAGGGAACGGAACCTCGCGCCCTGGAGTCTCGTTTCACAAAGCCCAAGACGGTGCGCGTGTGTCAGGAAATCGTTGTTCCGCGCACCTCCGGGACGTGACAGCAGCTGAGGTGCCTTACCCTTCTGACGTCTCGGCGGCGACGGCCGTCCCAAAGCCATGATTTCGTTCTCGGACGTATGCAGTCCCCTTCCGTCGTCTCCCGATAGACATATGTACGGTGAGAGCATCGGGTGTGTTATATGAGCTGTCGAGCGGCTGCTCCTCACGCCACAACCAGCCGATACGGGATCGACGAGACGGGAGCTGCCTCCATGGGAGCTGCCGCCGATGAAATACGTGGGAACAGCGCCGTATGGCTGCTACGTCTCTGTTCGGCCAGGCCCGAGTGGGAAACGAACACGAGCGGCCTGCCGCGACGCGCCCCACTTCGTTCGATAGTAAGCTGCAGCGAGAGCTTGACTCGCCCCAAGTGAGCAGGGCAGGAGCTGACCTCGTCCAGAGGTCTGCCTTGTTCCGAATACTTCCGGCGCGAACGTTGTTTGATTGCTATTCTCCAGCCCATAAGCGATTAGCTATGGATACTGCAGAGAATTAGTTGATTTACACATCGGCAGCCAGAGCGATGAATACGAGTCCGAAATTTTGA
The DNA here is from genome assembly GCF_048455015.1 of Haemaphysalis longicornis. Lineage (NCBI taxonomy): Eukaryota > Metazoa > Arthropoda > Arachnida > Ixodida > Ixodidae > Haemaphysalis > Haemaphysalis longicornis. The sequence goes on along the minus strand of NW_027526361.1, from coordinate 104,699,728 downwards.
AACGCGCAAGCATTCAACGAGGAAAACCCGCCTTTCCGTCTATAACGCTTGGCGCGTTACACTTTTTGCCGTATACGAAAGCGCTAGAGAAATTCTGCAGAAATTCAGAGAATTATCTACTAATGCGTGGCATTCTTACTCCGCTTGTATTGAGTGCGAGCTTTTACAACCAAATTTTCTGGTTTTTCTAAATCCTGTCCGACCAATTATCTCAATGTAAGCTATTATAACGATTCCAAGTGGAATATTCGCGAAATCTGCATTATTGTGGAAATGCAGGATGTTACACGCTTCGCCATTTTTCATATTTTTTATATTTTTCTTACTTTTTTAGTGTTTCAAAATTTGTTTCTAGCAATTATCTAATTTACGCTAATATAGTGATTATATGTAGAACTTCGGCAAAATCTGCATTATTGTGGAAATGAAGGTCGTTATACGGTTTGCCTTCACACACACACACACACACACACACACACACACACACACACACACACACACACACACACACACACACACACACACACACACACACACACACACACACACACACACACACACACACACACACACACACACACACACACACACACACACACACACACACACACACACACACACACACACACACACACACACACACACACACACACACACACACACACACACACACACACACACACACACACACACACACACACACACACACACACACACACACACACACACACACACACACACACACACACACACACACACACACACACACACACACACACACACACACACACACACACACACACACACACACACACACACACACACACACACACACACACACACACACACACACACACACACACACACACACACACACACACACACACACACACACACACACACACACACACACACACACACACACACACACACACACACACACACACACACACACACACACACACACACACACACACACACACACACACACACACACACACACACACACACACACACACACACACACACACACACACACACACACACACACACACACACACACACACACACACACACACACACACACACACACACACACACACACACACACACACACACACACACACACACACATTTTTGTTTTTGCGCGCGCGCGCGCGTGTGTGTGTGTGTGTGTGTTATACGTATTTAAATTTCAACATATTTTTGTTACTTTATTAGTTTTTCAAAATTTCGTTCGAACAATTATCTAGTACATTCCCGCTATTATAACGACTACAGCTTGAACTTTCCCGAAGCCTGCATTTTTGTGGAAACGCAGGGCGTTACACGGTCCTGGCTGTGGGGGTGCACGGCAAAGAATGCTACGCATTAATAAAAGGCAATAATAAGGCCTCCGTATCTTCATTTAGGTCTGCTTATATGGCCCCTGAAAAGAATTCACAGCAATAAATTCGCGCGCAGCAGCGAAGCCGACTTCGAATGGGTTCGGTGTATAGCGTTAAGGAAGGCCCCTCTGATATCGGGCGGCTTATGTACATCCTGAAAAAAAAAAAAAAATGGCCGCGTACCTCCCTTCTCCGCAAAGGTCGTTGAAAGACGATAGTCGTCCGCCACCCCTGCCACGCAAGTGCCTCTCTTCTCTCTCCCGCCAACCTCTCCCGAACTTTCTCTCCCTTTTCTGTTCTTTCACGATAAACATGGTGAAGGTTTGCTAAAGTAAATTCGAAATTGCCGCGTTTCACGCCGGCGCGCCATCTACTGGAACCTTTCGTTACTATTGGACTTCATGGATTGACACCACGAGGGAGCTTTCTATATTTTGGGTTCGAAACATTCTTTTCAATGTGTATTTTTTTTCTCCTATCGCAAAAGTCGAACAGCCGTGCATTCTTATTTGAAAAAAGTATTCCAAGTACTACTTATGCACTGATGTACTACTTATGTGTCGATGACATATTGAATAGGGCTCACATATGCCTAATGTCTTTTTTGTGTGTGCATAGTGTTGACAAGTATGAACATCGCCATCATATTTAGCAGATTGGAAATAGTTTGCCTATATAAACGTCTCGGTCAAGGATTCCTTTACCTTTTGGTCTGGCGGCTCAATCGAAGAATATACGGACGGACGGACGGACAGGGAGACCAAAATTTTCGCGTTAAAGTATCCCAAGAAAGGCTATAGTCTTTATGAAAATCTCTTCCCAGCGATGCATTTGCGTGTAACAGTGAAGCCGACTTTAAGAGAGCTCGGCGCATAGCAGAGCAGGGATTCAAGCATTATCCACACTTCGCGCACTCAGATGTTTCAGGCAAAATCCCCCACCAGGTCACGCTTGTACACAAGAACGACTAGGAAGTAATTTTAGCAAGCATCATGAGAAGACAAAATAACGTCTAAATTACTTCACAAGTGTGCCCTCATTGCACGGTTTATGATGCCAGCACTCAATAAAAATTCAAGTGGGGGTTAAAGCGCTGAAGCTTCGTGTGATTTATGAGGTACGCGATATAGCGAAACTAGTTTGGCGGTCTTTACAGTGCTCAGAACTATCTTTGCACACACACACACACACGAGCGTTTGGGCCATTTCGCCTCCGTGAGGAAAACGGCTCCCGCGCCCAACAGTTGAACGCGCACGACCTCGTTCTCCCTTCAAGTACGATGATATAATCCCACATACGCAAGGCCACCTGGCACGCCCGGCGTCTTCGGCGACATTGCTGCCACTCTGTAGCAATAGAGCGGCCTCCAAAAATAACAGTCAGCCTGCTACTGCGAGGGTTACGCCCGGAGCCTTGATGTGATGCTCATTATTCTCTTGATGATGCGCAAAGTCTATAGGAGATTTTAAAAAGAAAGTATAACATTTTACACCGGCGCACACCATATTTTACAAACTCTGGCGAATAACCTCGACTCGTAACTCCTGTTTCAAAGCTTCAACAGAAGCTTTTCAACAGAAGCAAGCTTTTTTCTTTTCGCGAAAGTTTGCTATTCAGCATAAAAATCATATGTACGTATTCACTCCGGATTCCCGAAGAAATCGGAGAAGGGAGCCGTGACGTGGACCCTGTACCCACATTAACGAGCGAATCATCTTCATCACAGTCATTATCATCATCTCTTCATCGATTTCATTTTTTCATACATCTGGTGTAGCAAGCTAGGCGCCTTGGCCAGGCTAACCTCACCAGTATCATTAAAGACTATTAAAGACTCTCCCGACGAAACCTGGCGGGCCGCAGGAGGCGAGCTGCACTAGGCGCCGGCTTCTTCAGTTGAAATCGAGCCAGTTTTAATACAAAACTAGAACCGAACTTAGCTCACAACTCGATCCCGCCTATGTGTGGGGCCAAGCGCCGGCGCTAGCCTATCAGCACGACGAACGAACCCCCTTCTGTCTGGTCTAACTGGTCCCCCAACAAAGACCAAATGCTGTAATGATCTTGTCCTATACATTCGCAGCCTATAATATGAGCCACATTCCCCGCCAACACAATACATGCAGCAGGGGTTACAAGGAGCGCGCATATAAACCGATTTCGAGACGCGTTCCAAAAATGCCGGGCAAGCTGCAAAAATGTAGCTTTAAATAGTTTCTCCTACTCTAGAACGCCAACATAACTGCCGTACCGAGATACCACGCGGTGTATATCGAGGCCCCAGGCGGCGTGAGTGTTCATACGCTGAAGTGTGCGTGGTTTGGATTACGGCCTCGCTTGGTATACGTGGCGCGTGATCGCTGTGCCAGGAAGTCACCCTGCGCCTGCGCACCGCGACAGAAAGTCGCCTAGTGCTCTAAAAATTACACAACGAGTGGAATCGAGTCTTTTCCAGTTATTAAACATTGTAGTTCTCATAAAGCCAAGTCACCCCACCTTTTTTTTTCATCATTTCGCCAACAGCGTGGAAGCTCACTGACGACGGTACCAGACATCCCCAGTGCAGTTTGCGCAGCGGCCACGCGGGAGGCCCGCGGCCTTCGCAACGGAGACGCAACCCGGGTGAAGGCACGAGCAACGACGAGGCGTCTTCGCAGCAGCGGCTCGCTTGGAGGAGCGCCAGCGAACCGTTCGTCGCGCCCTTAACGACGACGAGGCACCGGTGACGACACCCCCCCGACAGTGCGCAACTCCGGGCTCACGCAGTGCGCGCCTCTGTCGTATCACCTCTCCATAGAGTACGAGCAGCGTGCTAGGCGGGTGGTGGTGGTGGTGGTAAGAACTCGTATTTTGCCCAAAAGTTGTGGTGATTGCACCACTGAGTTGTTCAGTTGTTCACTCAGTCATCTATAGTTCATATCACAAGCTAGCTGCAGCACTGTGGAGGCTACATTGTTATCAATAGTGCGCCCACTGAGGGCGCCAAATCCGCCTTGAAGGGGGTCCTGAAAGGACACTCCCTTCTCCCCGCACGGCCCCGGCGCCTTTTGTCGCTTCCTTCGCGGTGAGTTAGGCGCCCTGAGGGGGACAACAATGTAGCCTCCACAGTGCTGGAGCTAGCTTGTGATATGACAGCGGGGCTCCCGGTGTTTTGGGAGCTCGGTGTCTTCAGCCAACTGGGCGAGGGCTTCTTGCACGTGGGGAGCTGGGCTAGAGACGGCAGCCTCCCACTCTGGTAGGGACGATGTGTTATGAAGGATGGGATGATTTCTTCTACGAGATCCCGGTATGGCTGGGCATGGCCAAATGATGTGGTAAAGCGAGGCTCGTTCCACAGAAAAGAAGGGGCAAGCGTCTTTGTATTCCGCCGGATGTATAGTGGACATGAGATGTGGAGTGGGGAATGATAATGTTTGAAGCTGCCTGAGAAGGACCGCATGCCTTCGACGGAGCGATGGATGCGGTGGTGGAAAAACGGCACGATCCTGGCGGAAATGGTCGAGGATGTCGCCGAAAGTGTGGAGGCGGTCCTTATAACCGAAAGGTTGCGGGCTATCTTCAGGTGTCCTATAAGGCTCTCGGCGAGCCATATCGCGAGCAGTCGCATTGGCTCTCTCATTTCCCATTAGGCGAACACTATACTTCGAGACTCCCCGCTCTCCGGTCGGGCCAATGGATTAACCTCGACTTTCCTCGCTACGCATATGATGAGCGAGTTTAGGTTACCGAGCCAGAAGCGGGCTATAGTTTCGCAGTTTCCATGATTTGACGTATATAAAGGTGCTCGTAAAGAGAACACGTTGCACGGGCGAAGTACTTCGAAAAAGCGAAATTCACGGCCCTGTTACGTTCCCGTCAGGCGGAAAATCGTTTCTGCGAATTTTGTGTTTTAACTTAAAACCCCTATAAAAACGGGAGGCTTATTTCCTAAAACAGTATCGTGCGCCCGAAACGATCTTTTCATGAGCACACAAATTAACGGGACTTATTTCAAGCCATAATATCAAGTGGGCAATGCGCGCACGTAATGCACACACACACAAAAAAAATCATAAAACCACGCTCATACGTGAGCGTTTTGTGAAAATTGGCATGAACTATGGGTTTTTTTTTTCTGAGCCTAGGTGACAACGAGGAATACTCGTCACGTCATTCAAAAATAGAAAAAAAATCGAGGGCCGAACCATTCCTATCGCGGTCTGTTTCCTTTTCGTCCGGTTGCACATATTCCCGAAATAAAAAGTCCGGGAACAGCTACGCACTTTTTATGCGCTGCGAATACGAAAGCGTGAATGTCGAGTTGAACGCCATGGGGACGCCTCGCTTCCGCCTCGCGTATTCTAAGGCCCGCTTGAGAAGCTTTGCTTTCGAATGGCTTCGATCTGTCTCCTACGCGTTGCGCGGCTGCTCGCCCCCGCCGCCGTGCAATGGGAGAGTTGGCGACGATGGTGAATTTCCCTGCCTGTCTGTTCGCTCGCTTCGCTGCGTTTTTCCGCTCCCTAAAACTACCGGTGCACCGGCGTGTACAGCACGAGGTCGCGGGTTCGATTCCCGGCCGCGGCGGCCGCTTTTCTGATGGAGGCGAAAAGCAAAAACGCCCGAGTGTGCGACATTTGGGCGCACAATAAAGATCCCCAGGAGGTCAAAATCAATCCGGAGCCCTCCACACTACGGCGCGCTTCATCGCACGCGTTGCGTCGGCGCGTTAAACCCTACAAAAACACCACGATTTCTGTTGGCGGACATTTCACGACTTGCGTACCCCCCGTGGAACGTAGGTGGGGCATGCATACAGCGGCTAGGGGTAAACAGATTCGCTGTAAAAAACGAAAAAGAAAGACTGGCACCAAAGGCCGACCGGGTGGACGCAAAATGATAGCGCTCACGACTCGCAAAGCACGTACATGCCGACCCCGCCAAATTACCGTGCCCAGGGTGCTCGAGCTATTTCGGGTCGCTCGTTCCCCTTACATAAAACACCTCCCACGCATCCGCGTGTGTAATAACTATGTGTCGGTGCGTGCCTAAAAATATGACGAAATTACGGGGAGGGGCGCGAGACGCCACGGCCCGCGCCGAAAAAAAAAGCAGCGAGCAAAGGCGGTGTGTTTCCGGGCCATTACATTATCGACGCGTCGTCGCCTCGAAGCATTGCAGGGCAGGCCCTTTTCCCCAAACAGGCCACAGGGGCTCGTCGGAAAGGACGCCGTATCATAAACAGCGTCGCCAGGCGTCGGTGACCCGCCGCGGTGGCTCAGTGGCTAAGGCGTTGTGCTGCTGAGCACGAGGACGCGGGTTCGATTCCCGGCCGCGGCGGCCGCTTTTCTGATAGAGGCGAAAAGCAAAAACGCCCGTGTGCACGAGATTTCGGCGCACGTTAAAGATCCCCATGTGGTCAAAATTAATCCGGAGCCCTCCACTACGGCGCGCCTCATCGCCTGCGTTGCGTCGGCGCGTTAAACCCTACAATCAATCATCAATCAGGCGTCGGTACTCCATTCGTTCGGCAGTCGCTCCTTCTCTCCTCGTCTATGAGGACCATACCTGAACCTTTGTACCAGTAGTTTTCGCGCAATCCTGTCTTGTACCCACTCGCGCAATCGCACCTTATTGGAGACACTGCCTTATTGCAGGCACGATGGAAGTCCCGCCTGCGGGTTTTACTTTGGGACCTCCCAGGGTATTTATAACCCCTCATGTATCATGTACTCTCTTTGGAAATAAAATTCAGTCCAATTCAAAGACTGAAACGAAGTAGCGATAATAGCGCTCATTAAATCAAACTAAACAAGTGTGGCACGAATGAGACTAAGAAAACTACAGGCGTTGCAGTGGCGCAAATTCGCAGCTAAACGGTAGTCCTGTACTTACGAAGACCACTACGTTACCAACGCGCCTGCCAAAGTGCTTAGTCCGTTGAAACTTAGCCGACAGTCGCTACGTGGCTGGCGGAGTTAACAGCTAGGCGACGCTGTACAGCAATCCTGTTAAACGTCAGTGAAATGGCTGAGACGTGCGCGAAATAAGCCAAATTTAAGGTACATTGAAATACCGCCATTTCGCCATTTTGGTGGCGAGTTTGATCGAATAAAAAAGTATATTATTGGGGAAAACTAGGCTCGTACTCAATTTCAGCTGCCTTTTTCTTTCAGATTTTAACACCGAAGCTGTGCAGCTAATCGTTATTTTTCGTGTCCGCAGTTAAAAATACCAAGAAAATGCCGAGCATACTGACTAAGGGAGATGGGCCAAGATTGGCGAAAAAAAAAACAAAAACAAATCGAGCATTCGCCGTAATCGTGGCAACACTTGATCGGAACGAGAAAGACTCCAGGATTCTCCGTAATCGTGGCGGCACTTGCTCGGAACGAGAAAGACAAGTCATAGCGTACGCCTCTCCAAGGTGATGTCCAATGATTATCACTTCCAAAAGAATGAAGGAAGCTCACACTCATAGCAACAGTGATGGAGTAAAACCCGCCGCGGTGGCTCAGTGGCTAAGGCGTTGTGCTGCTGAGCACAAGGACGCGGGGTCGATTCCTGGCCGGCCGCGGCGGCGAAACGCAAAAACGCTCGTGTGTACGAGATTGCGGCGCACGTTAAAAAACTCCAGGCGGTCAAAATTAATCCGGAGCCCTCCAATACAACGCGCCTGATCGCATGCGTTGCGTCGGCGCGTTAAACCCTACAATCAATCAAGTGATGGAGTAAAGGTCGTTGCGGCCGCGAAGAAGAAGCAAATCCGCTGCAATCGTGGACTTAAACCGTCCTGGTGATGGTGAAGGTTGCCTACGGCTTCGCTACCTTCAAGTGTTACGTGTTAGTGTGAGCTTCGTTAATTATTTTTATTTAGTGATATTGTAAGACTTTATCAGGCCCATGCACGAGTACGCATCAAAACGAATATACAAGAGCAGTATACAAAGCCCGCCAAAGCGTATGCATAATAAAATACACTGTTGTGCAACTGAACGCAAAAAAGGGAGTAAAAGAAACACACCTAATGAAGAGTATAGTACACAACTATTATGAAGCCAACAGACGTTGCAGACACGTAAAAAAAAACAAAAAACGGAAACATGGGGTATATTTTATGTATCACTGTGCAAAGAAAGATCCGTGACTTTTTCACCAAAGATGTCGACACACAACAATTTTTTTTATCGGTAGGCAGAGGAGAGGAAAAAAAAGCAACGCCTACGCTATGGGCCATGAGCGCTGCCTGTAGGAGCGCCACTACGTCCCCCAGCGGTGCGTTCCGAAAACAGCCACGGGTCGTTAACGTCGCTTTACCACTGCCGCTACTACAGTTTTCTAAGCTCACTGCTACGGTCGGACGTTCGCATGCGTTATAGAATATGTACCTGCAATGATAATATCCGCAAAGGGCGGGCGCGTTTGCCATGCTGCAGCTGAATATTCGTCCTGCACCACAAAGCAGCGACGATCGTAATTCCAAGTTTGTGAAATTCTCGAAATTCTTAGAGGCCGCACTTGTTTCGCGGCTTTACTTACTCAAAACTGAAGATACGTTTCCGTGGCTTGCAGTAACGAATGTTACAGGACGTTGGCCGCACCGACATCAAATTCAAAGCCCCCTCCCATCCGCAATACAGTTCCATTCATCCCGTGTACGCACTCCATTGCGCAGGCTATAGATATCGCGGGTCCAATTAATCCCACGTGGTGTTCGGACAGTGGGGCCGGTCACACACTGAAACCGCCACCCGGAGCGCACACGCTCCGTCCGTTCGGGCGTGCCTCGGGTTCTTTTCCACTCCCGTCGAAGTAAACAGCGTCGCGAATCGAGCGATAACGATCCCTCGCAGCCGCCAAGAGTAATTGTGCCGACCTCGAAACGCTAATCGCCGGTCTCCTCCCCGGCGCGAAAACGCATCGGGAAGGCTTGGCTCGTCTGGGCTTATTGTGTTGTCTAGATCGAGATAGCCGACGGGAACGAGTCGAAGGAAACGCTGAGACGGCTGCGAGACGCGGACGACTATCGAGTGCGTTTGCTGACCCCCACGGATCAGTCTTTGTATTGAAATCTGCTTATAAAAAATGTCTTGTGTACGCTCGATTCCTTATGTCTTTCGTGATGAAGTTGGCTTTCCCTCATCTTGACTACGCCCGCAGGGAAGCACCCTTTACAGGTAGCCGGCACGGACCTGCGTCGCACCCCTTAAAGGGACCCTGCAACACTCTTTGAGCAGTGCAAGTAAACCTGCGCGACGTTTAGATTACAATGGCAGGAATACCTGAGCCAAATATTACACGTGCACGTGAAGCGATGAGCGCGCAAATCGATGTGAAAGACGCGGAAAAACCAACCGCTCTCTCTTCAGATGTCCTCATTATGCAACCCCTGGCATGGCCTAAGGGACGTCACATAGGCCATGTCTGCCCGATCGGCTGTCACTGGTCAACTTCGCGGCTAGATTCTCTCATTTCCGTCGTCGTCATCGCTGTGTACGAACCTCTTCTATGCCTGAACCTGTAGGCACAGTTTTGACGTTTATTTTGTGTTTTGAGTGCGCGCGGAGTTTGAGTGATGAGCTCAATACTTCCCTTTCAACGTGACCACTCGACTACAAACGTTTATTGCTTCAAAAACGCCTCACCAGCCCGAGCGCGCACTTGGGAGCCGGCACCCATGCCTACTTTTTTGTGGCACCAGACCGGAAATAGGCCCCTCCGCATTGCGGAGAAAAGGATAAAACTACACGGCATGTGATATATCGAAGGCCGCCGAAGAGAACGCCGCTAGCCGCCCCCCTCTCCAGGAGAGAGCGCGCAGCTTTCGTCGCGTTGTTCGCGGTCGAGTTGAGAGGGAACGATTATGCGCGATTTCTCATCGCGCGTGGTTTCGTTAATTGTGAACGGATTTTCATAATTTTTGCGGGAGGAGATTTCTGGGACAATAGACTTTATCCCAAAATACATTACTAGTAGTCGATGGCAAGTGTTGCAGGGTCCCTTTAAGGACGTTTCTCAAGCATAGCTGTCGCTTTGAAACATCGTATAACAGAGCGGCTGTTCAGAGCGATTTCCAACTGCGTTCGCGTCTACCCTGCGCAACAAGAACATCGCCTCATACACGCCAGCGCAAACGGGGCCTTCAAAGCCAACGTGGTTCGGCGACTACATGTTTTGCTTGCACGATTACTCCATCTCAGGGGTAGGCGGAGACCCATGGGCTTACAAACATGAACTTAGCCTATATGTTCCTTGAAATGAAAGATCACGCGAAACGGAAACAAAAAGGGAGTGAGATATAACTATTTCGCCCGTTAATTTTTGGCATTCGATATCTGCGCAGCATATATTTCTAAAGCCCGCATTAGTAGCACTCCGCATAGGTCAGCACCTTTCGGAACAAGTAACCGATGAGCAGAACATCCACAGACATAACTGAGTAATGACTTGACATGCGATATGAATGTCTAAGCCAAGGAGAAACGCAACGATGAACACAAAATGCCGGAACACATATAACGTCGTTGCACGCGCTGTTACACTCACAAATTTCCACGCGAAACAAACCCAGGAGCATTTAACGAGAAATCACGCACACGACACAAAACAGCCAGCGCGCGGCCTGCGACCTAAGATCTCCCTTCCGGCGTGGATATCTCAACCTCAAACTCGTAAAATGAGGTCAACGTTAAATTATGTTATCGCGGCGAGGTTGGAATCAATCTCGCGAGGTTTCTTCTACTGCTGTAATGCCCTTTTTTTCTTTACTCGGTTGAGGTCGCCCTCGTAAGGTTGCTCGAGCAGGTATAATGCTTTTTTTTTTGGCACCAACTATGTATCCGACTGAGTTTACGAAAGGCATGCAACGACTTCTTCGAAATCGCGCCACTGACACACACGTGGCCGACCAAGCGGTGATACTTCAGATAAGACGTGACCGACAGTCGCCCGGCGGTTTCGTATTACTTTGACTCCCGGGGCCTCTACAAGGGACAGCTCGCCGGCCCTGTACTATCTGCGGCAAATCTACTACGCATGCGCTCTTATACTGAAAAGGCCGCTCCATACAGCTTCCTCTCAAACACTCACTAACTTTCATCACCCTCCCCCTACCTCAGAGATACTCGCGTTAACCAATGGGGGCGGCATGTACAATTTTAAACACGGTTCGCACGATTTTCAATGCTGATATACAAGGTCAGAATCTAAATCCTCGGCTCGTTCGTTCTGGGGATATTCCGTCTCTCCCTTACATCGAAAAAATAAAATTTCCCCGCATTTCCCCGAGGGGAAGAATGTGAAAGTGCGAATGCAGGAGTTGAATTTGCGCGGTTCGGTAATGTTCGCGAAAGAGAGATCACACACACACACACACACACAACTACAAAGAAAGAAAGATGCATTTATTCACAGACACCTATTTGTGTTGTCGTTGTACTTGATTGCTAGAGCGGATCTCAGCTTTGAAATTTCGTGTCAGTACTCCTTTAAGCGGGTGCATTAGCCCTTCTCACGCCCGATTCCCGGCCAATCCCCCACGTGGGTATGTGCCATGCACAGACACCTATTTGTGTTGTCGTTGTACTTGATTGCTAGAGCGGATCTCAGCTTTGAAATTTCGTGTCAGTACTCCTTTAAAGGAGCCATGAAGAGAAAACAAAAGTTTGTTTTATTCGAAAGATTAGGTGTTTCATAGTACCCCAAGCGCTTTCCCGGAAGCAAATGATGCTTTATTCACTGAGAAATAAGGCAATTTAAGCCAAAATTTTAAATCTCCCGCTAAAATTGCACATTTGGTGACGTGAGCAATGGTGTCACACGGGCCGGTCCATGAAACAGATACTTAGTATGTCGACTCCATATAGCACCCACACGCGGGAGTCGACCGAGACGGCGGCCATTTTAAAAATGCTAGTAAAACCTAGTGCACCCGCAGCCCTAGTCATGGAATCGCCTGATCCGGAGAACAAAACTCTCGCCGAGGAGCTCGGGCTTGCATTTAACAACCTCACACCACTTGAACGCTCAACGCTTCTAAGTGCACGAGCGGCAAGAGTTGTGGGATACGCGGTGGACGGGAAAGCGACCATTCCGCGATAGCCACAACAGACGAACGCCCTGCCGTCGGCACCGCTGCCTCGTCAGCGCCGTCGCCACGGACGAATACAGACTGGTACGTATGTGCCGTATTTTTATTACGGTTAATAATAGATCAACTTCAGTAGCAGTATCGCTTATGCCAGTTGGCCGGTGTCGTGTATGGAAAGCCGTTCGCGCGAGCTCTCTGCTTCGACTAGAAAGATACGAGCGTCAATGCGCGGTGTTTACGGCATTTTTCCTCCAAGGTCAGAGCGCCTCGAACCCGAAAATTCGTCTGCGCGACGGCGAGATGTCGAGCTCGGCCAGGCGGTTGTTTCGTACGCATTGGCGCACACGCTTGCGTGTTCGTTCGGAACTTCAACCGTTTATTCCACCGTTCTTTGTCATAAAAAGAATGTGCAGTATGTTTCACGGGCATTTAGCTCGTTATGCAAACTGTAAGCCCTGCCTAACATGCGTTTGCTTTTACCGGCCTCCGCCAATCGCAGAGCTTAGCCCATGTGACGGCATAGGTTCTGTTGCGGGAAATGAGCTGGTGGGTCGCATGACCATTCCCGTTTTTCCTAATTATGTAGCTTATTTGAGCGAAGTTTGCGTTATAAGTGGTGTCGTTATGGTTCTAACGAGGCAATCTTTCGAATGAACCAAACTTGTATTTTCTCTTCATGGCTCCTTTAAGCGGGTGCATTAGCCCTTCTCACGCCCGATTCCTGGCCAATCCCCCACGTGGGTATGTGCCATGTCAGCGGCCAGGCAGTGCGCGCCCATCTCCCCCCGTTGCCAAGGAAGACGAGGAGATTCCTGGCCAATCCCCCACGTGGGTATGTGCCATGTCGCCCATCTCCCCCCGTTGCCAAGGAAGACGAGGAGCGCGCGCACCCGCAGCTGTTGCTATGTGGACGGACGGCGGTCAACGGAATTCAGGGTCGCTTATAAAGTGCATTCGCACTTAAAACTTTTGCACTGAAATCCGTCATCATAGCAGAGAGTCAGTAGACAGCGACGTATCGTTGCTAAATCACGTGGCACATAGGGGACCTTGCAGTAAGTTCCCACAAAAAAAAAATTTTCGTCGTGACACACGTGAACCATAAATGCACCAGGACGTAACCATTTATGATGTGACAGGGCGTTTTATCCACCACCGCCACTTACGTGTCCTGCTTTATTATGCGCACATGGCTCTGGTCATCGTAGCGTGAGCTCTGAAGAAATTCACATTTATAGCGGAGCGCTAGTGGCGTTGCAACGTTCCAAATTTGGTGGGAAAAAGAGAAAAACAACGGCAGAAGGATCTCAAGGCTTAAATTATGAGTTAAACGCGCCGACGAGCCACGTGGCGTCCGATGCGCGCGCTACAGTGGGACAATGGGAGCTAACTTAGGCCCACATACAAAATTTTCGGCACTGCGCAAAAAAAAAAAAAAAAAAAAAAAAGCGTGCAACTACGTTTGCGTTTTTTCAGGACCCAGAGCCACCAAAATTGAAGCCACGACTTAGTTTTCGCAAACATACCCCCGAAAACCTGACGACAAATGTACCCGTAGAAAAAATCGAAGTTTAGAGGACATAAAATACGAGTCTTACTGATAACTTTCACCGAAAAAAAAAAAACGAGACAAGGCTACAGTGTTTAAAGCAAAATGATCTTATATTCAGTGAGTATTGAAATTTCACTGGTTCCCCACACTGAGTAGCTGTATAAGCGGAAAGGGCAGTGTTTCTTATAAGGAATGACTTGAAATCCCTGGCACCTACTAAATGACAACACAGGCTGGGCTTAATTAAAAGCAGCGGTGAGGTAACAAAGAATAATCTCGCTCACGTCAAGTGAACCAGCGAAATAAAGCAAACACCACCCACCGGCGCTGTTGGCCTGCTGTTCATCACCCTCGTCCTTCTGCGGCATGGCGACAGACTTGCTAGCACCACAAGTCCTCTAGCGGCCTTTCTTGCGCGTTCCCCTAATACAGTTCACAGACGGGCACACCGAAGAACAGAGGAACCGGACAGGGAACAAGGACAGTGTTTCGACGCACTTCTTACGTCCGTTTCCGACGTTACGGCGGCGAACAGATTCGCCAGAATCACCGGAAACAACAAACCGATTCCCAGGGGGAATAGAAACGGCCCAGCGCAGTCGTCGCCCTTTAGAGGAAGCTCGCGAACTCTTCCGAGCACGACGCTACACAGTAGTACCCCGTCAGCGGCGGAGGCGCGAGACGGGACGATCAGCGCGCACGACGACGTCAGACAGTCCGTCACCCGCGGAAGCCGACGCGACACTGGATCGGCGAGCGCGACCGGGCACCGAGAAGAGGGACGCTGATGGGTCTGGCTCGGCGGCGGCGGCGTGTCAGTCCCGCCCCGTTTCCGGGAGGAGACCGACTCGACGACGACGCAGCCACAACCACGACCTGGGCACATTCTCTTGCTGCTGCTAGCTCGGCGTGCCAGGAGGCAGGCATGCGGCCAACGACGCCGCCGCCACTGTTGGTTTTCTTTGCGCCGTCGCACGCCGGCCGGTCGGGCTCGGCGCTGCAGGGCGGGGTGTCTGTCTCGCGGCCCACGGTGTGCGGGAGCGAGCCTCATGCGAACGGCCGCCGCCGCTGCCACAATGGCCCCGACCATGTCGTGGATAATGCGAAAACGTCGCCGTTAACGACGCATGGTGGGATATGTGGGTCGACGGCCCATGTTGAGCTGGCGAGCACGACGACGCGGGTTCGACTCCCGGACGCGGCGGCCGCTTTTCTGATGGAGGCGAAAAGCAAAAACGCCCGTGTGTACGAGATTTCGGCGCACGTAAGAAATCCCCAGGTGGTCAAAATTAATCCGGAGCCCTCCACTACGGCGCGCCTCATCCCCTGCGCTGCACCGGCACGTTAAACCCCACAATCAATCAATCAATCAATCAATCAATCAATCAATCAATCAATCAATCAATCAATCAATCAATCAATCAATCGATCGACTGCACATTACGAGGAGAGAAGAAACTTTCTGATCCCCAGGCCGTCCCGTGCTGCACCGCACGCTCCCGTGCATTGCGGGCGAGCAGACGAGCGGATGGCTAACTTGATGATGCATTGGCAAAAACCAAAAACACCGCCGCCCTAAGTTCAGAGAAAAAAAAAAAAAAACGCTGCTCCTCAGAAAAAAAAAATCTAAACACTTTCTCCCAGCCCGACCTCGCCGCAGGAAAGGAAGTTACATGAACCGTCATTGACGTCATTGAGTGAAGATGGATTGTTGAGCGCTCTCGCAGTTGAGTACGCACACGCATGCTGCGCCCCGTTCCCACCTGACAATGGAAGGACGTTTGCTTGAACCTTTAAAATCTTCAAAACTCCAAGGATGCTATAGCCTTTGTTTATAAAGGCCTTAAAACTGTATAGTTTGACATTTGTTAGCAAGTAATAGATTCGGAAATATCCGGATGATCCCGCCGCAAAGGTGTCTACAGACAGCAAAAAAATTGACAGTTGAGCTAGTTGGTGTTGATGCATCCAAAGTAGCGCTTGAAACGGGACGACAGAAGAAAAGACAGAAGTAGCGCCGCCGTGTGTGTCTTCTCTTCTGTCGTGCCGTTTCAAACGCTACTTAGGATGCGATGTGTCTACGAATGGCGATCTAGCAATCGAGACGGGCGTTCACACGCTTATAATGTCGCCTCCTCGCTACGATATATTTGCTGCCCTTATTATTTCTGGCTACTATCAGTACACAAACTCTAGGCGACTCGGCAATTCTTTTTTTGTTTCCCCATAAATAATTTTGCTCCCTTTAAAAGGACACCTAAATTGCAAACATCGTATAATTACCTTACCAGATTAAAACCTAGCACGCGTATACCGTGTTCTGAGTGTTTCCAGCCGATTTACACGCATAAAATTTTAACCAGTGGAGTGGAGTGGAGTGGAGCGGATAAACTTTATGTAGACGAGCTTCAGGCGCTGATGGTTGGACGCCCGCCCGGCGGGGGGCCTCCTCTAGTCCGGGAAGCCCTGGTCCGCGCTGGCTGCCCTAGCCCTCTCCACCAGGCTACGCTGGACTGAGAGGTCGAAGCTGGCTAGCTCGCCCGCCCACTGCTCGTACGTTGGGTGAGGATTTGGGGTAAGGGATGGGGTTTTCTGACACTCCCATACCATGTGGTACAGGGTGCCGGGTTGGGGGCAGAAATTACACGTGGAGTAGTAGAGGGTGGGGTACATCATGGAGGACAGTGGGGTGAGGATAGGAGTTTGTCTGAAGTCGGCGAAAGGCAGTCGCCTTTGCTCTGGATAAATGGGGATGTGGTGGCGGGAAGCGTAGTCGGTCGTGGCGGTAATGGGCGAGGATGTCCGCGTATGAACTCAGAGTAGCGGGCTTGGGAGAGCGAAGGGGCTGCGTGACTTCGCCTTCTTGAGAAACGGCCCGGTGTGTGCCGCCTCGCTCCCCTCGAAGGACTCGTGTCCGGGGGTCCAAATGATGTGCATTTCCGGGAGCTGGCGCACACTTCGCAGGCCGTGGGTGTTATGCGACCTAGCAGGAAGTTGCGGCAGGCCAGAAAGTCGCGTTCGAAAGTACCCCCCCCCCCCCCCTTGGCACCGTCCCCCCCGCCGGTTCGCTGAAGTCGCCTATGACGACACTGCGGTGAGTTAGCGGGGCTAAATCTAGCGGATTCGAAGCATGTTTAACCAGTACAACATATGCGTGGGCAAAAAAAATAATGACACTGTGGAGAGACTCCAGAAGGGATACACGACGATATAAGGTGTGCAAGCCTGAACCCCCCCCCCCCTCCTAAAAAAAAGCCTGGCCATCTCTGCTAACGTGAAACCTGAGGAGGAGCAAAGCATGCAGTGCATAAGTGTATTCTCGGCGCCTTGGCGTTCTTGCCCACAGAGATGAAACCGTTAAGGGGCAGGGGCATATAGCTTTGCTGTAAAAGTCTTGCGTCTTTGAAGCACGAAACGTTCTAGCGCGAGACGTTGAAAAACGAGTGTCACGGTGTGTTCTTTTTGTACGCGTTTTTGTCCACGGAGAAAAAACGTCCTAGCGCGAGGCGTTAAAAACCAACGTCCCGGTGTTTTAGTACAATGTCTACACGACACGACGGCAGGAGACGCCGACAGCCCCAGCCCCTGAAAGTCCACATTAACCATAAAATAGGCGGAAACAAGCATTTTGAAGGCTGAGGTAGCATGAAAGCACATTTCAAACCACCCAGACGTCACTGCGGAAGTTGGTGCGGCAGCAGCGGATGGCGCGTAGTGTCTCTACTTCCGCCCATAAAAAATAACTGAGGCCAATTCCGCTAAGCAGTCATATTTTAAACTCAAGTAATTCGTCAAACTCACTTCGCCGTCGCGGTTATGGTGCTGCTGAGCCCAAGGACGCGGGTTGGGTCCCAGCCGCGGTGGCTGCTTTTCAGATGGAGGCGAAAAGCAAAAACGCCCGTATGTCGAGATTTCGGCGCAATAACGTTAAAGATCATCGGGTGGTCGAAATTAATCCAGATCCCTCCACTACGGCACGCCTCACAGCCCACAGGTAGCTTCGGCGGGTTGAAACATCACAACAAATCAATAAACTTCAGCTCACTTTACTGCCTCTTTTTATTAGCGCAACCTCCATCCTCCCGCTGTCTTCATAAATACTAACACTGTCAAACGGTGTTGCGACTCGTTTTGGGCAAGTTTCAGAGAAAAAAGTCTGGGTTATTTTCATTTCCCCCGGAAAGTCGGTTGCGTAATATAACAGACGCCCAGGAAATTTAAATCCCTATTTCCCCCCTTCTAAATATCGCATACGCTCTTCGCCCATGCCTGCCGTAGTAAGGCGATGTTTTCCATGAAATATGGTACGACGGGGAGGAAAAAAAACGTTCTAATCTGCGTGTTACTCTTCGTATTTTTTCAAACACCGTGAACACCGTGCGAAGGCGAATTTCCTGCACGAAACGCGCGGACTACAAAAATGTCCCCCGAATATTTGCCGCGAGATGTCATCGGTTCCCTCTTCCCATTACTCGCGAGCGATATATAAGCCGCGTTGGTGGGAAGCGAGCGCTTTTGAAATCGACACGAACAAGGAGCTTATTCCGCATCTGCGCGTATACAGGGAGAGCTTCGCCCGTTACACCGTATCGGTATACTGTTCGGGAACTTCCGCGCCAGAACAAGTAAGTGGTGTTCAAGAAAGGCGTTTTAATCTGCGTGAAACGACCCGTATACCAGTCACTGCCGGGAGTGATACGTCAAATGCCGGGTGCCTATATATTTACGACAAACAAGTCGAGCTTTAGTTCGTCGCTCAGCCGTCATGCAATGTCATCACCGTAACACCAAGTTGTAAATAATCATATTTGCGTGGTAAAAGATGACTACATTTGCAGTGCTGGACTAGTTCACCCACACCACGCCTACCCCAATACATAGCTTGCACTGACGTCACTGTAGCGACCGTCTTGGAGCACTGCTTGCACCGTGGAACGTTGTGAACTTATCTGCCGCTGTTATCTAGAGAAGCGTTGTGTACAGAAGTATTCCAGAAAGGGGGTGTTGACGTCACGTGCAGACTATGTATAGCATTGAGTTTCTCAGAGGAATCTCTCGCCAGCGTCTATGCGCTCGCACCAAGGCCGTCTCTGTCGTTGTGGGCCGCCATCATACCTTGCATTCGCCTTAGTTGCACCACTGGCTTCGATTGAAACGTTTTAGTGGCCGTAAATTCACATACAATGCCACAAAAACGCGCAGAAGTGCGTGTAATTGTATAATAAAATAAAACATGCTGTTTTCAAGCTACAGAAATAAAAAATGAAGCGTGTTCTTTTTACTGAGAGTCCGCCTGAACGGTTATGGCTACTATTCTGCAGACAAGCTGGTAGTTAACAATAATGTAAACTTTTGGGAGAAACTCGTCAAAGACTCTTATTTTGCGAACGTTTCAAATAATAAATTGTTTGAAAAGCTCAGAAAGGTTCTATGCGCGTACCTATGAAACCAGCGCCTCGCCTTCGCGGTGTTCTCGTTCGTGTTTTAGCAACAGACCGTCTGCTACAACTTTACCAGCGGCAAATGACCCGCTCAGTGAAGATGTCCGGGCGCTATTAACATCGATGTACTGCTACTGCAAAAAAGGAACCGGGAAGCGCACCCTCCTTACCACAAACTAACGTGTCTACATTGTGGGCTTGAACGTATGTAAATGATAGAGGCGAAAAGCGAAAACGCGCGTGTGTTCGAGATTTCGGGGCACGTTGAAGATCCCCAGGTGGTCAAAATTCATCTGGAGCACTCCACTACGGCGCGCCTCATCGCCTGCGTTGCGTCGGCGCGTTAAACCCTACATTCAATCGATGAACTTATGCAAATATGTACTGACGGTCGCTCGCCGGCACTAATTCTCCCACTTGCTTGTAATGAAGCACAGCTGTCTGAGCGTGAACTAATTTCGCGTTTCCAAGCGAGGCGAGTTTCGGTCATTTCGACCGGAGCGGCTACCTCGTAGACAGAACACAGCATACAGTGAAGAAAGCAAACCAAAGAAGACGCTTAAGAATCCGATAGACATGCCAAGCCAGCAGCTGTGGTCTTCCCATTAGGCCATCATGCCGACATGGATTATCAGGCGCAGTTTCCTCTTTAGTATACTTACTAAGAAACTCTATAAAGCATAGCAAAACCCAAACGTGTTTACTACAACCTCCTCTGTTTACATCGTCCCGACTTCTGGCGGTGAACAAGGTCACCAAAACGCGCGCGCGTCCTTAAAACGTCCCTTCTACGACGTCCTTCTGGATAACTGATAGCGCGCGCTGCCCAGCCGCGGTCTTTCACCCGTCTATCTGCCGCTTCTTGTGCAAGACACGCTGTACGCCTGTGAATGCAAAGTAAGCAGTTAGCGAGCAAAATAAAGAAAGAAAGGCTTCGTTTATTCGACCCCAGCGTCGTTCACCGCACGACCATGCCTATCGCTTTTTGTGGCGAATGGGTACAAAAGACGTTCGAATCTTTTCTTTTCTTCTTCTTTTTTTTTTTTGCAATACCGCTTGCACGCAGCGACGTACCCCTGGCGAACGCAGTACGCAACTGCGGCTCGCACGGAACCGCCATAAATCCATCAGCCGCTCTATCCATCCGATAAAATACACCAAGTCATTCGTCAACACGGAGGAGACGGCTCTAAATTGCCTGACCTTTCTCACGCCACTGGTTCCACAGGACGCGAGAAGAATATAACCCAAAAAGGGTGTGTGTATATATATATATATATATATATATATATATATATATATATATATATATATATATATATATATATATATATATATATATATATATATATATATATATATATATATATATATATATATATATATATATATATATATATATAGAGAGAGAGAGAGAGAGAGAGCGTAACGTATTAATAGGCATACAACATGCATACGCCAACACAGTGTCCCGAAGAAACACGCGTTTCTTTCGCCGTCCTTCTTCACGGCCTTTATTTCTCCTTTGTTTACGAAACGCACATAAAATTTACGATTAAGTGCCCGCCATTCAATGTTTTGTTTGCTACGCTATAGAAGGCTAATTAAATGTTACATTCAGTTCAACACACGCCTTTCGCTTGCATTTCGATAAACGTTACTCGATTGCCCTGGGCTATTTAACGCCAATCCCACTGAAACATGTCTATTTCGCTAGCGTTAACTTCTGTGTTTATTTTTCAGAATAGCGATCAAGTGTTTTTATATCTTGTAAGCGCAATATCATGTTGGCGTCCTTGGAATCACCAGCCCAACGTCCTAGGCATAGAGCTATATACTGCTGCGGGTTGACCACTAAACCTAACATGGTTCAATTACAATTATTCGGCAGATAGCTTGGTAATTTTTTGTAAGCTAAGCGTCGGTTTACACGGGATTTTGTCTGACCTTTACGTGCAACATGAAACAACATCATAAACTCACGGAAAATTCACGTAGCCGACAATAGGGCCCCTGGGAAGTGTTTCTTACCTGGCCTGTCTTGCGACATGGCTTCTTGTGGATTCGTGCCACATGGCTTCGAGCGCGTAACTCACTAGCACTGCGAAGTTCTGAACTGAGCTGCTTCGCCTCGAAAGGAACATTTGCATGCCTGTTCGGCGAGACGCTTCCGTTTCCTGCTCATATTTCATCGCCAAAAATGGCAAGGACAGTAAGAAAAGGGTAAGTCCAACGGATTACGCCAAAACCCGCCTCTTTCAAGACATGCAGACGAAGTATAGCAGGCGATAAAAGCAACAACAGGGTCAGGGGAAAATATTTGTTTCTCGTTCGTCTTGCATGAAGCTTTTCAAAAATTCTTACCGGGTGAGTTTTTTTTCCCCTTACCTATAATTTTATATCAACAAGTCAGCTTTGAACAGTGCTGTAGCATTATTTACAGTTCAGCACTGTTTAACACTTTAACGCGGTGGTTTCCTTTCGCTGCCTTCGCTTTTCTTTTTTTTTTATGAGTGGGCTTCACTGCGCGACACTCAATGTGGAGAAGCCAGCTTACAAAGACCGCGCTTTTTAAAGACGACTTCACTTTCAATCGCAAACGCAGTGGTGGGATAAGATTGTTCTAGAAACAATATACACCATCGTATTTTAAAATATCAAGCACCGAAGTCGAACAGGTGGGCGAAGGGACAGGGTGTGCCAAAGTGAGGAGGGCGGGAGCGGCTTTTCTCGGCCTACGCACGCAAAAGGCAGGAGAGTTCTGTGACACCTACGCTGTAAGAGGGGCCTTACTTAAACATGTGGTGCGGTGTGCGTGTGCGCGCGCGTGTCAACAGCATTACTGCCAACCCGCCGCGGTGGCTCAGTGACTGAGGCGTTGCGCTGCTGCTGAGCACGAAGACGCGGGTTCGATTCCCGGCTGAGGCTGCTGGTTTAGGCCTGTTGGAAGAACATGACAGAGAATTGAAGCGCAGGACAACGGGACAAGCGAGTCGACACACACAAGGCGCTACCTCAAGGCAGTCACGCTTACTATTGTCTATCGCTTGGGCTACACCGCCGAGGTTTACGGCACTGCAAAGTTTTTCCCCCTCACCTTTTTGCGGTGGACACGCACACTTATTTGCAGCGGCCGCTTTTCTGATGGAGCTGAAAAGCGAAAACGGCCCTGTGTGCGAGATTTCGGCGCACGTTAAAGATCCCCAGGTGGTCAAAATTAATCCGGAGCCCTCCACTACGGCGCGGCTCATCGCCTGCGTTGCGTCGGCGCGTTAAACCCTACAACAAATATTACTGTCATGTCCAACTCGACTGCCGAGCCGTCTCTCCCGATTATTTCTGCCTTAACTGCAGTCATACGAAAATAGGCTGCCTCTGTTTTGCTAAACCGAACCATAGCTCTCTCGCTATTATCCGCCAAAGCAACCCCTATGTTCTTCCCTCAGTCAACGTTGTAACGATGGCACGGACAATTCGCAATTAATCCCGCGCAGAGAACGCAAGCGACCAGCTCACGCGCCAAATCTATTCTGCGAATGGCAGACGGGCAGCAATTTTGCCTCGGCGAGAGACGTGGGTCATAAGTGGCGGCGCGCCCGAGACGGCGCCTCTGCGGCCACTGATACACGCGGTACACGCTCCGCAGGCGGCGATAAGTGGCGCGGCTATTTACATATATCGGCACGCTAAAAGGGCGAGATACGCGCGCACCCCGCAGCTTGTGTCGAGCCGAACAGCCGCCGCTGAAGGAGGAGGCGAAAAAGTATCGAAGGTCGCCATTAGGAAGGCATATACTGGACGATTTCGACCAGTACCGAAACAACGTCTGTGTGGTGAGGCGTGTCGCTGGCTCCCCTGCGCAACCACGTATACAACGCGCAAAAATGAGAAGAACAGAAAACGACGAAAAAGGAACGGCACGGACGGACTGCTTGTCCGTGACGTTCTCCCTTGGCTGTTTTTCGTGCAACTTGTGCGAGTTACAACTCGTGCCATCGCGTGTGTGAGCAAAGCATCCACACTACGTACGCGGCTACAAGCTAATACAAACCTGAACAATTTCTGGCACTCCCATGTTAACTGAACAAATTCATAGCCAGATTCGGTCCTCTTTACAGGTAAGAAAATACACGGTACGGTACACACAACGCCTCGGGCTTACTATCCCCCCCCCCCCCCCCCCCCCTATTTCCTAAATCGGCAAAGCCTGCGAGCTGAGCCGATCATAGCAAAAGTGAATGTGCAGTGAAACGAGGTATAGTAGGATTGCGCAGGACGCTCGAACACTGGCTTTAATTCTAGGCAGCTTTATATTTAGCACGCAGTTGTCATAGACAATCCATGATTTATTTTTTGCAGCACGGCTCAAAAATCCGCAGACAAACGCACTAAAATGGCACGACCCGGAGCGAGCTGTTGGCCAATCGGCAATGGAATACCCGCCAAGGACGATTTTACGCACATTTATCTAAGGCGCGGCTTAAAACCAAAAGATTACAGAAGCTCACACTACCGCGCAAGACTTGACAGGTATAGCGAAGCCGTACACAACTTTCACGACCATCACGACGGTTTAAGTCCACGGTTGCAGCCTATTTGCTTCTTCTTCGCTACCGCAACGACCTTTACTCCATCTTTGCTGCTATAACGGCGAAGAAGAAGCAAGAAGCAGAACGAACGAACGGAACCAACGGAACGCGCACACTTAAACTCGGCGCCCGCCTGTGCAACGCGAACCCTGCCACGTGTTCTGTGTCGAGCATGGTGACGTGATTCCTCTCCCCACAGTCACAACCGAGTGAGTAAGCCGTTTGACTCTCGGGTATAGGGACCGGGCGGCCGTTGTATGGCACCACCGTCGCTTCAGCGAACAGCGCCGCCCGTGGCGAACCGCTCGTCAGTGGAATGCCGGTGGCGGTCAGCGCAGGGTAATTGTGCATGGCTTTCTTTCGTTCTGCTGCGGTGCGGCTTGCAAAGCGTACATAACCACAATGACTTTTTTCAGATAGGTAAATCTTGAGCGTGGATGTGACCTTTACGAGGCATGCCATGTGTGTGATTTACGCCCAAACTCAGTATTTACAAATAGCAGACGACGCTCAATGCGCCAAGCTGGAAGTGAAAGTCCGTTCCTTCATGTAATTTTTTCATGCCTGCATGCAGTTTCGCGTATCGATGAGTATATTGCAGCTAAATGCTCCCACAAAGCCGGTGTGTACAACCGATCCAGGAATGCTGCGGCGCTGGCCTTTGGCAGTTAATGACAAAACGGCGTCGACGTCGTGCACAAGCGAAAGACAAAGTTGGGGGTGCCTTCTAAGATTTACCTCAAAGCAGAAACAGACGACGCTTCCGTAACTTCATTACCTACGGCTGAAACGTGTTTAATTTCACAGAAATGCTCTTACTACAGTCATCGGGAATCGCTGATAGAATAAATACCGCATGATAGTAGAACGTTATTGCTTGCAGTGGAGAAGGCTTGATTTATAAGAATTGCAATGGTTGCTGGCTAATTGGTAAATGGTTTTTCAATAACCAATTCCTGCGTGGCTGAAGGACGCAAGACAGGAGGGTGCCCAAAACCTGTACTCAGCTTCACAACTGAATGCTGCGGTTACAAGCTGCCACCTGCGCTTGAAAAATCATGCACTCCTCCGTCTAACGACGATGATGGTTTATCGCAAAGCTTTCTCGTATGGGTTTACTTGATTGCCTTCTGGAGTTAAACTTTGACTAGTTGAGCTTCGAATTTGACCAGCACGCAGTTTGGTCTTTTGATCGCAGCGTCTTTGTTTGACCATTTCCCATTCATTCGCACGAAGAAAGCTTTGCGTTCAATCATCGTAATCATCAGACGAGGGGTTAGATGATTTTGCTGTTTAATTTTGAACTTCCATGCACCCCTCTCGAAATCTAAACTTTTTCCAGCGTGTCGAAATGGTGTCTGTGCTGGAGGACTCGGATTGATGCACCCATATTTGAGGCAACTAATCGCGCGTTTTTGGTGTCTTCACAAGGCATTACACGATTTTTGAAGGTACTCTGTAAAGAATACTTAAGCATTAAAAAACACCGGCTGACGTTAACACTGCCACTTTTTTTAACTATCGGTGCCAGCCTTTATTCCACGCAGGTGGTAAAACGGGAAGCGGACGAGGGATGGTTTGTGGCTTGGGCTGTTGGGTGGTTGAATAACCTTGGCTCTTGAAAAAATGACCACCACAAACGTGGGAGTTCCACTTCGGCTTTCAGGCTCCCATGCTGTCACAGTGTCGCTCACCAAAACCGAAGTCACAAAGCTCGCGGTTTCAGAAAGTGTAAACTACCGCAACGCTTCTACGGCTACACGGTAATCCATATCGTACGCAAGTGCCTTTCTCTTCAAAGCACACGTATCGAGGTATCCCAGCGCTAAGGCTGGCGCGGAAACCGTAGTCATTGAAACCAGTGAAGATAATTTACAGTGGTAGAAATGAATACTAATATTCCTAATAGTTTTATTCCTAGTAAGATCGCGTGGAGCCATGGGCGCAGAGCGTTGCAAAAAGCGCTCATGTCAATGTATCCCATTCCCAACCTTAGAAGCATCCAATAAGTTTGCGTAGCCGTTACTGCATTTAAGAAGAAATGAATACTAGTGATAGTAGTTTACCGTCTACGTCGACGCTGCGAGATACAGGAGCCGTGAAGCTTATGCGGTAGCGGTCATTAAAGGGGCCCTGAAAGGCATTTTGAGCACACTAAACGAACTAGCGCAATCGTTAGATTGGGTCGTCAACGTCAGCTGTGCCAAGTATTACTGTTTTACGTGCAGCGGAAAGCTCACACTTTTGTTTCAAAGTTTGTCGCTTTTTTTTCACCCTTTCCTTCGTGTTTTTGGACGCCGCCATCTTCACATGTCTACATCATCGATTCCCAGATGTTCGTCATGAGGTAGAGATCCTGCTATTGGGCGGCTTTTACACGCACTTCCGGCGAAGAGATCGTCTGCTCAGCGTCGGCGGGTTGCGGCTGCACCTTGCTTTCTGCATCACGCTAAGACGTTAACGTGTTCGTCTATATTTAGCTATTGCCACCATTCACAATATATGGGTGCAGCTTGTCAGAACACAGGTGCACGCTGCTCGAATGCGACGCTGGTTTGCCCTGTGCCTCGATGCCCGTTCATCGGTTTTAGACATGCCGCCGGTAGTATTTACCACCGCCGCAAAATAAGAGCCGGCACCAGCGGGGCCACATCTGAGACACAGCTTTTTGGATTGCGCGGTACATCAAAAACGAGCGCACTCCCCGTGCGGCTGCGAGTTCGCCGCCGATAAAAAGGCGCGTGCCGCCGATAGCAACCGCCGGAACGTACACCGCGAAAGGGCAAGCCCAGGCCACAAATCTGACGGCTGATACCCGAGACGGCAGCAACGCCGCGATGAGCGAAGAGCGACGTATACGATATCCTCCGAGATCTCTTTGCTCCGCGCACCTTAAGAATTCAGAGAGGAAGCAGCAGTTGTTGGGTATATTTAGCTATTACCACGGTTCACAAGATATGGGTGCAGCTTGTCAGAACACAGGTGCACGCTGTTCGAGTGCGGCGCTGGTTTTCTCTGCCTCGATCCCCGTTCATCGCTTCTGATAAAGCGATCCGATCTGGCGCGTGTTGTGCACGGGTTCTGTGCCGGTTTAAAATGTCTTTGAGACATTCCGCCGGTAGTAATTACCACCGCTGCAAAATAACAGCCGGCACTGCAGCGGGGCTACATCTGAGACAGCGCTTTTTCGATAAACAGTGCGGGGTGCATCAAAGGGAACCATCGCACAATCCTCCCCGTGCGGCTGCGAGTTCGCCGCCGATAAAAAGTCACGTGCCGCCGATAGCAACCGCTGCAACGCCGTGATACGCGAAGAGCGACGTACGAGCCTCCGAGATCTACTTGCTCCGCACACCTTCAGAGAGGAAGCATCAGTTGTGCGCTGACGCTGGCCACGTACTCAATGCGAGGGAAGCGCATTTTCCATGAGCCCACCGAAACGTCGCTGTGCAGTCCTTGGCTGAAAAGCCAGCGAAGGGTCAGATACTCAAGTGCTATATAGTTTACCGAACGACAGCGAACGGCGGCAAGCATGGCTACTGCGTATCGGGCTATCAGTGACGGACAAACGAAAGAGCGTCTACGTTTGTGGGCGGCACTTTGCTGCCGAAGCTTACCAAGGAAGCCCGGAGTTGGTGAAATCCATGGGATTCGCCAGCAGAGTGCTTTTGAGACCAACGGCGATGCCGACGCTGCACCTTCCTCCCGTGCCGGTAAGCACTCCTTTGTAGCGAGAAACTTTTTTGCTATGCATGAATGTCACCTATGAAAATGCCCTTCTGGGTACGAACAGTGAAATACTTGCGGGCATGAGCTAAGCCGTGTTAATCTCCGAACAGGGGCTTGAGAAAATTGAAACGACTTGTATTTTTTAGTTTCTTGATAGTTTTTTTTTTATTTTAAGTTATTTATATACAGCACGCCCTCAGGCACACTGCCGTGTTCACATTTTTTAGGTAAGTGGGCGAATTAAAAAAATGTCTTCGTGAAAACGGTTGTTAGCGAAAATTTCCCATTATAGTGCTTGCTGTGAAAAATACCAACTACTCTAAACTTGCTGTAAGCACGATAAATGTAAGAAAAAAAATACCATGGTTGAGAGAACCTTGTCAAGTCATAGCTCCACTTTTTCGCTGAGTATGTATGATGAACAAGTGCACAATTTCATCAGAACGCTTCTCAGCACTGTCGCCAACCTAGAAGCAGTGAAATCGCTCTTCGTAGCATTCTGGAAATAGGTATTTCTTCCCCCCGTCTCTCTTTTCTAACGCTTCTCAGCACTGTCGCCAACCTAGAAGCAGTGAAATCGCTCTTCGTAGCATTCTGGAAATAGGTATTTCTTCCCCCCGTCTCTTTTCTCGTGGTGTACGCTTTTTCCCTCTATACCCCTGGACCATCGATGCACTGACTATATTTTGGCTGAGCAGCGAGAAGGTTGATAAGGGACGAGGCATTTTCTGGGTTTGCATGTGGAGTAAGGGAGCTTTTTATCTAAAAAAAGACGTATTATTAAGATTGAAATGAGAACGCACGAGACAAACATTATCAAGCAAAGACTGAAATTGCCCGGGAGAAAGCCTACTAACCAGAGGAACTAGTGACCAATTCTGAAAGCACAAATTACGGTGTTCGACACCATTACCAAAAAAAAATTTTAATGAGGGGGTGCCTCTTTTGTGTATGAGGATTACGTTTGAAATTTCTTGCCATGCAGTTAACACACCCAAGTCGAGTGTGATTGCTGGGAAAACATTTTCCGGATGTATTTTTATGAATGTGCATCTGCTGTTTTCTACTCCTCATGACGGAGCTTCAATGAGTCAGTCACCTTAGTCGTCGCCTCAAGGCAAAAAAAAAAATACTTGTTTCCTTGTCCTTGGCAACCCCAGGCTTGCACCACCCCTTCATTGCATAGAGAAAACATGCATAGCACTGGCATATGCTGCATAGGGAATACCCCTTTGAATAGCTCTTTTAATTTGCAGAGGTATGCAAGCTTCACTTGATTATTCGGTCATTGTACACCAAGTCCTTGTATAGCCATGGACAAATGAAATGGGAACATGAAAATGTGAAACGGAACACGCAAAATCAAATATGGATAGTGGATAAAAAATAAACGCTTGCTAGTGGTATATTTGGAAAGACAAATTTTCAATCTTTGTTACTGTAATAAAGCCACGCAACAATTCACTTGTATTGAAAGAAATCACGCTATCTCTGTGTTCTGGTTCATGTTTTTGTGTTCACGTTTCATTTGTCCATGACTGTACATAGTGGCCCGGAAGCTGGAACCCTTAAATTATGTATGAATTTTTTAGGCCCCTTAAATGATCTACATAGCCACGGCTTCAATGGACAAGATGATGAGTGGTCAACATAGTCAGAGGAACAAACAATATTGCTCTAGAATAAACACTGAACAGAAACTAGAACCTAATGGTGCACTAAACATCCTTGTTACAGCCACCCACCATGCAGAGGCCATCGACCTCGGCAACTCCTGGTATCACTTCACCTGAACCGATGCCTACTGTGAGTTATTCGAGAAAAACATCAAAAGTGCCGAATACCAACTAGGGGGATCCGTTCCTCTCAGTGGAGGAAGATCCTCAAAGAGGTGTCGAGTGTGGTTTTATTGGTGAACCAGAAAAATGCATGCAACCCCATCCATATACAGCTTCACTGTATATGGATGGGTATTAAAGCCATCACCACAGAATCGCTGTTCCTTCAAAGTTTAGTCGATTGAGCTGCACAAGCTATCACAAGTCTTGATAATAGGACACGCCCTTTCATTCTGGGCACAATGCTCCCAAACTGGGACCATATTACTAACTGAGCTCATTAAATAACTGATTACAATAAATGAACTGCTTTGCAGCCACCAGCTTGCCAATGTGCCTGCCACCCACCACTGCATACAACAGCTACACAAACTGCTGTGTTTCAATGGGAAGCTTCCACACAGACTGAGCAGCAAGGTTCAACAAAGAACAATGGTAAGCAGGACCCCATTGGCCACACCTCTTGCATGGAGTGCTTGAATGCAGAGAAACAATTTAATAGATGGTTGAAAAATGCCACAACAGCGAAACCAAGCAGTTAGCTGTGTTTTCGGTGCAGTAATTTAATTTAACCAACAGCCACGCAGGTGAACCTGGAGGCCAAGGTTCGGGTTGCAGTGGGGACGCAGACCGACGAGTGTCCATCTTTTCTGGCAAGAAAAGAAGCACAAACAGCGGATGCTTCTCCCTTACCAGTACCCCCAGACTTCCAGCCTGAACGTCAGTCAACCCCTCTGCCCGCAGACGCAATGGAACTGGGTGAGGATCAGCTGCCAGAAGTGGAGCGTTCTCTAACGGATGACATAACAATGGAGGTCGACGAGCAGGAGCCAGGAGCAGAAAGCGATGCCACATTTCACCTAACTGCTGAACTGAGCTTTGCCAGGTATGTCATTAACCCTTCCCTCCTTGTACTGTGCACATTAGCTTTAAGCAGAAACCGCACTAGTGCTTGCTTTCAGAGGAACCATGAAGACGAAACAATAGCTTGCTTCATGCAGAAAATTGCCGCACTAGAATAACTGTCAATTTTAATGCAAACTTCAATCAAGCAGGTCATAAAGGAATCAGGGGGAAAGAGTAGCCACTCGCCAGGCACTTTCTTTAACTTGAACTGCCTTCTGCATGGCGTAGGACCTAGTTTGTACAGATTAGCGGGAGCCGCCAACAAAGGTAAAGCCAAAAAACACGGCTGTGTAAATATAGTGCGGCCTCTGGTTCATTCGATGACAGCGCTTGAATTCCAGCGTACAGTTGAAACACTGAATATTCTGCTTTTGGTGCCGCACCAATGACATCAATGCCAACATTGTGTAATAAAAGATTTGAAAGTTGGTCGATATTTCCAACATTTGACGTAAAAACAGTCCTTTGGGTCAAGAATGAGGTTGAGTGAGTGACGAAAGGCTGATACTTTTAAATATAAAACAAGGATATGTGTTGCCTGCATGGTCCCTTCAAAAAGGTATTTTTTACTTAACAAAGAAAGAAATCATTTATGTAGTTGCAAGTTGAAGAAATAGCAAAAAATATGTGGGGTGTAATTGGAAATCAAAATGATTGCCAACAAGGAATACCTGCTGCATGCTCTTTGGGGACAGTAAGGGCATATTCTCTCTGAAATTTTCGATGTGTACCAAGATCCGGGCAAGAACAAAATGGTTTTTCACGAAGCCGCAGTGTTTTAGACGCTACATGTATTGAGGCACTAATGAGAAAAAAATTAAGGCATTGATTAACCAAAACAAAGGCAAGCTAAGATAGTCCAAAGGTTGCCGGCATATGGAATTCTTTGGCTCATAACCGGTTCATTACATCTTGCAGTGACCAGGCAGAGCAAACACCGCAAGATCAGCGGAAGTTCCTGGTATTCGAAAGCAACTTAAGGGAACTGCTTGCTGTGTGCCGCATCTGTCACAAGCCCTGCCAGAACGACTTCAAGGTGCTGGGCTCCATGGTCCGGGTAAACAGTAAATGCCCTGACCCGACATGCCCTGGCACCACATGGCAGAGCCAGCCCTTGCTGGGCGACAAAGCAGCTGGCAATGTGCTCCTGGCAGCGGCCATCCTTTTCTCCGGCTGTCCTGTGGCTGCCTCTTTGAGAGCTCTCCAATCTATCAAAATACAAACCATCACGGAGAGGACATACTTCAACTATCAAAGGGGCTACTTGCTACCTGCTGTGAAAAAGGTAAAAAATTACGGCATGCTGCAGTTGCGTTCAGTTAGAGCAGATTACTGCCCACCCTGTGCACAAATGCATTTGCCTGCACAGCTGGCTGTCATGTCTGTGCTCTCAGCACATTAAGGCTTGGCTACCATCAACAGGAAACTGCCAGAGGAGAGCTAAGTATGTACACCTGTGCCCAAAACACAAGTGCAGATTTTCAATCATCCCTAAGATGGATTTGGAAGCATCAGGGCCCCATTTTCCTTCATCAGCACTACATTTAACAGGGCTCGCAACAAGTAATTGAAGCATGTTACAACATCTAGTTCATTTTCAGAGGCTTTTTTATTGTTCCATGCACATACAAATTTCGCCCCATATGTTTACAGCAGAAAAACAGTTGAGGCTGAATATTATGCACCAAGAAACAACTTGTAAAGAAATGAAAGCAAGAAGAAACACCTAGAGACAAAAACAGGAGAAACACCAATATATTGATGAGGAAAAATTGAGTAATAGGAAAAATACAAAACTGGCTTGAGTTTGCTATAGTTCACTCGCCATGCATACCCCTTGTTCTGCTAACAAAGCTGGCTTTTTCCTTGTCAGCTTTCCGATAGTGCTCACCCACTGCTTTCGCAATCCCTGAAGGGGACCCGGCTTTATTCATGCATCAGTCTAGGTTGCATGTAGCACTAAGTTCCGACAGGTTGTGTTCGCCTATTTTAACATTCAACCTGCTTCAAGATTTTCTCTTTCATCTCGAGCAAGACCCTCTGCTCTGCAATGATTGTGACAACTTGCCACCTTACCATCTGAGAAATATTGCCTTTACAGATTGATCCTATTCCCACTTTTGAGCTGTGTGCATGCGAACAAATGAACATGTGCACTGGTTGCAAACGTGACATAAAATGAGTGTTGCTTGCTTTATAAATGCCATGCATCTAAAACCGGTGAAACATGTATCCATGAAGTGATGATATAGCCTTATCCTATGAGGCTGGAAAGAAAAATATCACGAAGACTAAAAGCCGCTACTTAGAAAGGCATTTGAAAAGTACACGTCCTTGCAAGGCTGCATTTTCTACAAAACAGGCCCTAAAAAAGCACAGCTAACAAACTGGCAAACAGTGCAGTAGTAAATCTGTCTTCCCAGTGGCATTCTCACATGCCCACACTTGTTTTGAAGTGCCAATTCTCACAGAGATGGGTGCATTCTTTCAATTAGCTTTATCAGGAGCAACAGGACCAGCTGGTGCGGAGGGTTGCTGGCACGGCAGTGGACCTGGCAGGGGATGGCCGCTGCGATTCCCCGGGCTACAGTGCAAAGTATTGCACATACAGTCTCCTCTGCACACAGCTCAACCGCATCATCCACTGCGAGCAGATCAGGGTTAAAGAGGTAAGAGAACATGACCATACAGAAACTTTACTTGCACGCTTTGCACATACATCCTATGAAAGTACACATGAACCATTTTAATGCTATAAATGCTTTTTTTTCATTCCCAGTCAGCAAGTGTGCCAAACAGCGTGGCGATGGAGAAAGAAGGGCTAGTCAGGTCCATGGTAAAACTGGAGGAGCAGGGTGTCGCCATACGTTCTCTAACTACAGGTAACATTCTTAATGCCTCCCTATAAAATGCACATTTCTTAGAATAACATTTACATCACAATTCTTGTGAAAGCACATACAGGATGATGCATTACTCAGAGCTGGAAATTTATTAATAAAAGGTCAAGGAATACAAAGACCATAAATGCCCCAGCAGTTAAAGTGTAACGGGTAAAGTGGAATAAGCTTACACAGTATATAACAGAAGTAGGAAATTTGGCACATGCTGATGAGTTGTCTAAATGTAATTTTGGATTTGTTGATGTCGTTGAACCACACGTGATGTTATAAATTTCATAGGCTTTGACAGTCTCTTGAATCAGTGAATTTTTGAGCTCCCACATTACTGAAATACCAGAAGCTAGGTAACACCCATGTGAACAGCAATGAGCAGGTAGTTGAAAATCGCAGAGTTTCTAGAAAGATGTGTAATGGGCAGGCGAGGTCAGTTAGTCCAGTTGCCCGACTTGCTGGGTAGCAAGTCACGAGAGAGTAACCTTGCATTTTCTTGCATTTCTAAATTTGAAAATGAGAACAGACGTACAGCCTGTACCTCAAAGAAAAGCGTTGCAGGGGTCCTTTAAAGGCCAACTTCACTCAAATTTCCGACAACATAAAAATAATGTCTCCTAATAGTACACGTTAAAACGTAAAAAGAGTGCGAAATGCAAAATACTACGTTTCAAACATTAACTTGCGACGCAAACGGCTCACGACATTTGCGTTAGCGGAATCGAAACTGGATACAAAAGGCGGCCATAACCAGCGGCCAGACGTGACGTACTATCGGCGTCAAATGAAACGCGAACACGAAAATATGAACCTGAACACACAAATAGCGCGATTTCTTTGCATGCAAGCTAAAATGACGCGTGGCTTAGTTACAAAAACAAAGTTGGGAAAAGTGGATTTCCCAACATATCAATAGCAAGTCATTATATGAACTCCACGAACAGTATTTTTCAATTTTGCACGTTCTGGTTCACATTTTTGTGTTCGAGTTTCATTTGACGCCGATAGTACGTGATGGAACGGAAGCGGCCGCGCTAGGACCGGCTGCCGCTCAGAGCCGTTTTAAGCGTCTCGTTTTGCACTGTTATTTCCACAGAACTTCACTAATGTTTGCCCAAGATAATGGAGTTAGGCGCGATTCCGACATCGCGTTGCTATCAATCGAGATGAAGTAGACCATATGACAGTTATTTTTCCGTCAGAACAACTGCTGTTGTAGCAATCCTTGGCATTGCGAGTAAAAAAGCCGTCCCTGATTTACAAAGCTAAGTTGCTTGCACGACTTCGAAAAGCATTTTTGGTTAGCCGGCGCCTCGGCTATCACATCGCTCTATTTTTACAGAATAAACCGCACGCGGGTGGAGATCAATCACTATTTTTACTACACATTACGTGCAAACAGCTTCGTGAATATCAGCTCAGTATTTTTCGCCTTGCTGCACATCAAGAATCGAATGATAATAGGGATCTTAAACTATAAGCCACCTTCCACAGCTAAATGGTGCACTAAAACACAAAAAAGTTATCTATCCACCGCTTTTTTCTACTTTCACCAGAGACAGGTGCTGTTGGAAACATTCTACTTTCAAGTAAACTAAGTTGAGCGCTCTACAAAAGTAAATACTTCATTTGGGAATTGAAATAAAAATCGAGTGTATTGTTTATGAGAGGTGCAGTTTTGTTAAAAATACATGCAAAATACCTCAAAAATACATGCAAAAATGCCTCAAGTATTTTTGCATGTTTCATATATCTAAATTCATTTAGATATCGGCATAATTCTCATTTTTTATTATGCATTTCAGATCGCCACCCTGCTATAAGAACATTGTGCAGGCAGAAAAAGCCAAACATGAGACACTTTTTTGATGTGTGGCATATTGCTAAAGGTGAGGGGGAGATCCTGCTACTAAGTCATCAATTAATTAACACAGGACAACAATAAAAACTGGCACCGACCAAGAATGTTTAAAATCCAAAAAAGACGTTTTGGCTCCCGTACGGGTGCCTTGTTCAATTTTAAACATTCTTGGTCGGTGCCAGTTTTTATTGTGAACAAGGCCCCCGTACAGGAGTCAAAACGTCTTTTTTGGATTTTAAACATTCTTGGTCGGTGCCAGTTTTTATTGTTGTCCTGTGTTTTCTTGACCAGATGGGCTTCCGTCCAACCCTCGATTTCAGTTAATTAAGACTGTGTACTGTTTGTCTCAGGCCTCAAGAAGAAGCTCAAGCTTGCAGCCAAATCAAAAGGCTGTAGCTCCATACAGCTTTGGATTGAGGCCATCAAGAATCACTTGTACTGGACGGCAGCTATGGGCGATGGGGATGGAGAGCTCATCCTGAGCATCTGGGGCAGCCTACTCAACCACGTGTGCAACAAGCATGTGGGGCATCAGGGGCCATTCTCCGAATGCCTACATGAGCCCCTTGAAGATAGACAATGGATGAGACCAGGTGAATCGCTGCACTGCAATAATCTTTGCTTTGGCAATGCAGGCTTTTCCCCGACTTCAAGTTCGCTAAAGATGGCCACGGTGGCGGCAACTATTTTGCAACCACACCATATAAATATGTATGGCCGATAAATTTGGCCTCTACGGATGAGTAGCAGGTGTAGTAGATTTGTAGAGTTCATATTTACTACGACATCAAGATCAACAAGGACATACTTAAAGGACTTCATTCAAAGCTTCCAGTTTCTTTCTTTAGCTTTCTTTAGTTGGTTATTCTAGGGTGATGGAAATGGCAAGGAGGCCATCAGGCCATGTAGTAAAAGACAGGCCTAAGGCTGAATCAAAAGCTAGGAGCTTTCTTTGAGCACAGGGGCCACCTAAGGGATATGCGTATACATAGGAGCAAATTGGAAGGGAAAATGGTAAAACCCTGATCAACTTTCTCATGGCCGTGAAAAAGCGTAGTAACATGCACTCATCATAAAATCCATGCAACAACTATTACACTTCAGTGGAAACTAAAAACTGATACTTTGCACGGCTCGAAAACTGAAAATAATAATAATGAAAAAAACGAGAAAAGAATAATGCAGTGCAGGTGCCACTCGTGCTGTTATTGTTCGGTTTGAATAGTTGTGAATCAAAAATTTTTTTAAACAAAATGAATATTTAGGAAGCCAATAAAAAAACTGAAAATTTACAATTTGTCAAACATGCTTCAGTAATAGTAGCCTGTACAAAATTTAGAGGCTCATTTTAAAGGGTTTGCAACATTGTTAATGACATAACACAAACATACAGAAGCTATCCCACTGGTTTTACCTTTATTGACGGCAGTGTACTTTATATGGGGATAAATTTCATCTTATGTGGTGACCTCAACAAGTGTTTCAGTGTTAGCGTAATCATAGGGTTCATATTCTGACCAGGCAAAATTAAACATTTCTTTATAAGTATCATGAACATTCATGTCAGTTTTAGGAAGGAAACTTCAGCAGCACATGCCATGACAAATTAGCCTGACCTTTAAAGCTCCGTCAGCCTGCCTTCACGGCCAGGTAGTATAATCTCCACTTTGCACTTGCCCGTGTGTTCGCTTCACAGTAACAATGCGTAATTTTATTTTGAGAAATCATTTGCACTGAAAATTATAAAATTTGACCGCACATGCACGCACAAGTATCTGAAATATGGATTTCATGAAGGGCATTTCATGCCTAATTAAACATATACAAAGAGCTGAGGCTAAAATTTGTCTAAGTGCATGATAAACAAACATGGTCTGGTCAGCTTTGCGAATGACGCCTTTTTGTCACGAAAGCTTTATCTTGGCGTCTGCAAGTGCGAAGCGAGAGAAGTTCAGCACTTTTCTAATGTGGCAATAAAAGAACAGAAGGGACTTTACAGTTTTAGAAAGAAAAGATAAACTTTGCACTTCATTTGCTCAAACAACTGGGAGCTTGGGGACTAGAGCTGGGCTTCCTTATCTAGAAAGTGTTGACCAGGGCGGCTTGGGTGTGACCACCTTATCAGGATGTGAGAAGAGAAGCACCAGGGCATGCAGGAAAGAAAGCTGTTTTTCCGCGCACCAGGGTGTAGTTGGCATAATGCTGAGAAATAACAATGCGTTCCCCAGTAACACTTTCTGTTAGTCATTTACCTGCACGTCACCACTGTAGTGTGGGAAAGCTTGTCGCATGATGTTTGCAGCGGTCGATCATTCGGCATCGAAGTGCGATACATCCTGTCCCTAACTCATTGAACTTGTTGCAAAGGATGCATTTTGCACATGGTTTTCCGGGCCATTTGGTCTTTTTTGCAACGAGTCAACATTTTATCTATCCGGGTTCATTAGGATGCCATCTTGTTAAAAAAAAGTACATGTGGGGGTGACACTTCAGTTGCCGTTTAGCTCCAAAGTGCAAATTAGAAATAAATACAAAATCAGGCAAACAAATGTAACAAATGATGGCAAAGCCCATCTTTTGTTGCCACCTTTTGCTAAAAAGAAGACCTGCAGCTTCGAACAGGAAAGGAAAAATTAAACTTTGACAATGAATTGGGAGGTTAGTGTAATCTAGGGCAAGATTTAGGCAAAACATTCCAAACTACTGCCTTATGCCTTTAATTTTTTTGTCCTGGTGTCGGGCGGTGCAGTTCACGGCACAAACCGTCATGGATGTGCAGTAGTAAATTAAGACGATATATAAAGTAGTTACCACAGAAGACAGCTGTATGCCTGGCATGGTTAATGTTAGTTGGTAAACATTCAGTTAGGTTGTAACAGCTCTGGTACTTATTTTAATTTTATAGTTGGTTGGGTTATACCAGCTGAGGTACTTATTTTAAGTTTATAGTCGGTCACTGACAACAGCAGTGTATGCATGCAAACGAAGGCTTGCTGATCAAAAACCAGCCAGGTGGCAAACGTAGAAATTATTGAAACAACTGTTCCCTCGTGTTTTGAACCTTATTTTAAATACTATTTGAAACTTTGTAATAGTGCTGCTCACTTCGAAGCAGAATCACATATTGCATTATTTGCTTCAGCGTTTAAAATTTTCGAATAATTGCGTGCCACTACAAATGTGACATTGAGGAGGCTGCTAGTTAAAACCGCATAAAGCTCATGTCTACCTTGCCCACAATGGCAGTGCATAGTTGGCAGCTCATATCCCTTCCAGAAAAATGTCAAGTCTGTGCTCACCTTCGAAGTCATCTTGACATACAGTGGACTCGTGTGGTGCCTGGTCTGCAATAATTGTTGTCATTGTATTAGGTCTGCACTGCAGAGCAGATTCATGAGATTCACATCAAATGAACTCTTGTTGTGCTGCTTGTCTTAAATTACTGAATTCAAACAGAATCATGAATGTCCGATTAACATGAGAGCTAGCAGTATGGCAACTTCTCTCGCGTGTGTCATAATGCTGGCAGCAGCGGGCCGCACTTTTTGCCATCTGGTTATGTGAGAAGGAGCATGAACTTTGAAGTCTCAGATTTCCAGCTGCAAGCAAACCTTGGAGTAGATGCTTCCACTTATCACTTTCTTATTTTGTTTAGCAGCTTTCACTTTTCACCACATGGCAGTCCGAAGATGCCCGAGCCAGTTGTTCCGTATTGGTGATGAAAATTTGAAATTCCTTAACTTCTTGCCACCCTCCCCCCTCCCCGTTCTTAAAATGCCCACATCTCATAAATTTCTGGGGAGAACCCTGTATGTGACTATGCAGCAACATTGTTCTGAAGTTTTTGCATGGCATTAATAGTTCTGATTACCTAATTAGTGATGGAGGCAATAAGAAATGTGTGAACAATTTTCTTCCAACAGATTCGCCTGCTTTTCTGAAGCTGCGAGCGATTTTGCAGAACCCCCGCCTCCTCAGTGACCTGCAGCAATTGTCTCCAACTGTACAGACTTACGCACTGGAATCATTCAATAGCCTGATAATTCGTTTTGCACCCAAGGCAATAGCATTTTCGGAAGAGGGAATGGCAGCAAGGTAATTCAAAAATATCAACTTGCCCTTATAGAGTAGAAAAGCTTGCCAGTTCACAAATGGTTAATTTAAAATTTTTGATAATTCAAGCTGATTACCCAGTCCTGTCGCACCTTCATGGGGATACACGTGTTTAAAAGCCTGTTATTTCGGGTGAAAATTCCTTCTTCTGATAATGAGAATTGTGCTTCACCATGCATCAATCTACTCTTAATACAATGGAACCAATTGACCTTTATTACGTGTCAAAAGTTATCACGTTCATCAGCATCAGCATAAGTCACTACATGCTGGAGAAACTGAATTTGAACTGTTCTATCAAGCTATTCAACACAAGGATTGTTAGTGGGTGCCTGGAATCAGTCAGTCAAAACGATTCAACTTGAATGTCTTGTGATGAAAGCACACGGCACACTGATTATATAATACGAGGCCGTTTTCAAAAGTCATAGAAAGGCTTCAAGGTGTCACCTTTGTTATTTATGAAGTCACAGACATCAGAACAACAGAGTTTGCAAATGCAGAGTCTATGCATTTGCCCACAATTCTAAGGCAAGATTTTGGGGCCTTTTGTCAAAATAGTAATGTCCGTTATCTATATTGCATGCTGTTTAATCTTATGGAGTGTTTCCAGCTACACATTTTTGCACTGAAAAGTAATAGTGTACACAGTATATAATTTGTAAGAGTGGATACATTCGTGGAAGAAACTTATCGTAATGATTAAATTTTCATCTTTCAAGGCTAGGCTGAAAAAAAAGGCACATTCTCATCCAGATACTGCGAGTTTAAAGTCTTTTTTTTTTCATTGCTCTGGAACTCGAATGAATTGTCAGTTGAGGGTTCTGGAGTTAGTTATAACATAGAACTCACTACCGAGCTTCAAACATTTGATACCTGTTTGTAAGACTTAATTTTGTAACACTTTCTGGGTTGCCAAATGGTTTCGGGAATCGAGAACAAGGCTGTGATGCCACTAATTTTTTTCAAATACGGCTGAGAATAAAAAAGGGGGTTTCAGAAATGAGACTAACAAATTTTCCCTTTCTTTATCATTCATACTTTGACTTGTTTCATGCACTGTTTTTCGATTAGTACTGCATTAACGACCCAAAACTTTAATCTGTTTAGTTTTTTCTGCATTATTCCTAATATTGTTTGCAACAGCAATGCATCTAGATTGAAGGTGTTTGAGTTTCATTAGTCTCAGAACAGTGATTGAAATTAAGCACTGCAAACAACCTCCAGTAAGAGAATTTTTACAAGTACACTTTTTTTGCACCGTTTCTGCTATTTTCAGGACACAATTGGCTGTGCTGCACTATAATGAAAATGCCTTGCGGCCGCAGGCCAAGACCAAGAAAGGGAAAAAGAAATACAAGGTGAAGATGTCGCGACCCCGGCCAGGGCACTTCTTTGTTTCTCCATTGAAAACCAAGCCGACATTTGGTACGTGAGCCCAGCTTTTTCATAACAACTGTAAAAGGACCAACATGTGGGCAACTTGGTACTGCTTACCCACGTTAAAAGGCAGCACAACAGACAAATGCAAGGAAAAGACCTCTTGCGACAGTATCACGCTGCACTCACAACAAATTTTATGGAAAACACAAAACAAACATAACTACTACGACCGAACCCACATCCTCTTACATCATGACGCACAACTAGATTATAACAAACTGATCCAAAACCAAAATTCTTGTTCCTGCAGTGTTATCGACGGCTCGCTAATATGCACATTCCCCCTTTTCCTAATATGACATGCCTCAATGACTTCCTAGTGATCTGATTGCCATGCACCGAAAGGATGTTGGTATCATGAAAAAGCGGAATGCACCCGTGTTCAGAAGGATGCCTGGTGATGTGTGAATACGTCTCGTGTTTGAGTGAGTTTTTGTGTTCCAACAATCTTATATTTATACAGCGACTGGTTTGTCTGCAAAGAACACACTCCAGAAACCCTGCCTTTCTTAACCACGTCAGTTGTACCGAAAAATTATCTGAAGCCTGGTGAAAACAACACTTAGGAGAGCCGATAACAATTACAAGGAAGCAATACCATTTTGTACTACCTTTACTATTACGCTGCCATTCAAGATGCATTTTTAATAACACACTTGATGTTAATTTGTGCTGAGAGCTGCAACACTGAAGTGCTGTCTTATTTTTTCTTTTGCAAGGTTATGTCTGCAGGCTCGTGAACGACGTGGCCATGCGTTGCGAGGCCACCACGCTCAGGGAAAGTGTTGCGAGCAGCACGTCTAGGAAGCGGCACATGACCGATGCATACGACCGGCCAGCAAAGGAAGCACTCATCACTGAGTATACTAGTCGATATGCACCACAAGAACCCATTGTGGAGGCCTTGGTGGAGCACTAGCTTTCATCATGTTGATTGATTTGATCGTTTCATTGGTGGGTTTAACGCACCTACACTACACATGCGATTAGGAGTGCCGTAGTGGAGGGCACCGGAAAAAGTTTGACCACCTGGGGATCTTCAATGTGCGCCGAAATCTAGAACACACGGGCGCTTTCACTTTTCGCCTCTATCTGGAAAGCGGCCGCCGCGGCCAGGAATCAAACCCGCACCCTTGAGCTCGGCAAGCTTTCAGCAAGGTTCTGCTGCTGTGTACAATGTGGACCTTTTTACAGCAGAGCTGTATATAAGCCTAAATTTTTCTTATATTTTTTACGTCTCAACCAGAAAATAGCAGTTCTCAAGACCTCCCTTTTACTGAGCTACCGTGCCTGTTAAACAGCCGAAATTTAAGCCAACTGAAAAACGTAATTTAAGCCAACTGAAAAAACTACACCAGCACAATGGGTGCCCTTTTGTATGCACAGGAGCTGCTTATACTGAAAAAGAAAGATCTTACCTTGGTGTCCGAGCCTTATAGCACTGGATACTGGAAGCCCACATATGACGCTGAAGGGAAGTGCTGTCGTATGTGGCCCACCACACATGCTGGTAGCACGACTCGATTGGCTGTTCCGAGCCTGCCCCAACACCAGCGCGTGAAGAGCCTGTATGCCGTGAAGCGATACTTCCTGAAAGTAATTGAAGTTAGTTATGCACTTTACAGTACAATAGAATCAGTCAATATTTCACACTTGCTGGCTAATTACTATACTAGGCATGTATTAAAATGCACTGACAATTAGCTATATGCGAGTGTAGGTTGGTTTACACTTTTAAGTAAATATAAGCTATGTTGTTATTATGTCATGGTTTCAGTTCTGTATCACGTTCTTAAGTGTGCTTCTCGTCTTGACCAGCCTTGTTCTAGATTGTGGAAACATAAAATGCATGGATAAATAAAGAATAAAATGTTCTTATTGAATCCCATAATAAAGCACTTTGGACCTGCCCCTTTGCTAGCTGTCTTACCTGTGCAACTCGCAAGGCATGGGGACGCCATGGGACTCCAGCTCCCAGTACACAGCCTCGAGAACTGCTGGGTTGAGGCAAAGGGTGGGAAAATATGCATGCCGAATGATGCAGTCATGGTTGCTCTTGGCAACAACTTTAGCGATCCCCCGACAGCACACATTTTCCAGTGGCTTTGGATTGGCCACACACAGCCCACATTGGCACCTGCATACACAAGTGCGCACATGCGGGTAAGCTTTGTGTTTGACAAGCAGCTGGTAAACACAGATGTGCACCATACAACACAAGGAACTAGGTGCCAATTTAAATTTTCAGTATGCTCAACAGTATGGAAAATGGGACATAGCCTGCCCCACTCTAATAAGAGAAAAGTAGATTAAATGTCGGCTTCTAAACTATGAATACGTCGTTTCAAGTATGTAGACATGTAGAGAAAAAATATCTGCTTTTGAACTATGAAAATACCACTTAAAATGTCACGACTCCTAGTTATGTGTGTCACTGACACGATTTAATTAAATAAATTGGGCACCGGGGCTAACTTCCCCTAGAGAAAATGGTAGTCACGACTCCTAGTTACGTGTGTCACTGACACGATTTAATTAATAAATTGGGCACCGGGGCTAACTTCCCCTAGAGAAAATGGTAGTCCAAGCTGGGACTTGTGCCATAAACTTGGAACAGAATTTGGCCATAAGCCAGCTGGGACCAGCAACCATTTTCTCTATTGTCAATAGTGCTTTCAGAGGAAAAGAAATATATTATTTTGCAAAATCGCGACGTCGTTATTGAGCGATTAAACCGTTTACTTCACGCACAAAACAGGGGCATCAG
Organism: Haemaphysalis longicornis; assembly: GCF_048455015.1. Classification (NCBI taxonomy): domain Eukaryota; kingdom Metazoa; phylum Arthropoda; class Arachnida; order Ixodida; family Ixodidae; genus Haemaphysalis; species Haemaphysalis longicornis. Next base: position 104,656,141 of record NW_027526361.1, on the reverse strand, counting down.
TCTTCGATGGAAAAAAAATGTAGTGCCGTGGTCGCGGAGGGGTCGGCAGCACTGAGCACACCCCAATAATAACAATGAATGATGGAGAAGAGCGAAAGCCTCTAGCCCTTAATGAGAAATTTGAAATTGGTGAATGATTTTGTGTAGCCATGGGGAGTCCTCCAGGAAGGGCAGGCCCAGCACGAACCTCAAAGCGCAAGTCGCATGGTAAATAAACTCGCGGCCCTGCTAGTCCGACGCAAGAAAAAAAAAAAAAAAAAAAGAACGGTCCACGCCACACAGTGCAACCTTGTGGCTGAGTTAGCTACGTTTCGAAAATATTGGACGGGAATAGTATATATTGCTGACGCGAGCGCGCGCACGGCGTCGCTATTACGGTGTGCGCACTATTCGCCCCGAGCGCGAACACAGTCGGCCCCTGGCGGCGGCGGGACGAACCGCTCCTAGTGTGGATGGCGCTCTCGCGTCGTCTGCTTTTTCCCGTTGCGTGCGGCGCAAGACGCGTGCTGCACATGACAAAACAACCAATATGTGTGCTAGTTTGGCAGTAAGCAATGATATAGTTACGTCTGCTTGCGCGTTTCCTCTAGAAACACAATAATCAGCGGCCGTTGCGGGTTAATGCGCTGGTTTATTTCCACGAAACATCTACGCCCTGGTCACCGCTTGAGTGTGAAACGTGTTATAAACATTGCTTCCACACATTGCACTTTTCTTATTGTTGAGTGCAGTCGTCTGCCGTTTCGGGAACGTCGAAGGGTGCTTTTTGAAGGTGGCGTGGTGATTATTTAAAGGATAAAAGTTTAGTACGCGAAACGGGTAAGAAGCGACAAGACCTGTGCATACGCGTGCAAATTCCACACCCTTGTAAAATTGCGCTGTGTCCTTACAGAAAGAAGAAACAAACAAAAACATTTACACTGCACACGACCCGTGCGCTGTCGCCCATACATTACCGGACACGTATTTTACACCCGCAAGCTCCTGTGCGATCGTGTTCTTCCCGTACCTTTTCTAAAATAAATACCATTTTTGGACAGTCGTTGTTTACACTGAGTTGCTAATTTTACGTATTGTTTAAAATACGTTTCTATGTATGCGCAAGAGTATTTATGGGGGATTTTTTGGCAAAATTAAGCAGTTGTGAGTTTGCGTCTATCATGTGAAATTTCGTGTGTCATTTTCATATATATCACTTTCAAATCCGACATGAATCACCTTGTCCAGAAACGTGTCTCACTCAGCATAACCAAATGCCTAATATGGTCACGTCTTAACCTCTTAAGGTGGACCTAAGTTTAAAGAAAGAGCAGAAAACGCGTAATATAATGCACGTTGTTGCCCACATGTGTGAGGGGTGTGTGCCATGACTCGCTGTTTTTTTTATTTTTTTCCTATAATGCTTGCTTTCAATACAATTTTGAAAAAGGCGAGCCACAATTCCTGGACAATCCCAGACCAAAGGGGGGTTAAGCAGTTTTGAAAATACGTACTGCTTTTTCACCGCTACAGAACACGACGCCTAGTGTAGTTTCGATTGTAAGTAATACTGATAACCATATTTTGGCTTTTCGCGTTACATGCGTTCTCTTCTCGCTGCTCTTGCAACGTTGGCAGTACCCCCCCCCCCCCCCCCCGCCCGCCCCCCCTTCCCGAAAAAAAAAAAAACTAAATGCACAGGATTTCATTTTTTAACCAATCCTCAAGAATTAAATGCCAATACAAAGGCGATGTTCAGTTTACAAAACAAAGTAGTTACCGGGAACCCGTTGCGCTGATTCGCAACGAGAAATAAATAGGAAATGTTTTACTACATCTGCAACAGCGCAACTTCATTTATTGCCATCTTTAGGGTTCGTAAGCGCCTTATACGCAAGAATGCAAACACATCTCGCTGTTTCAGGCACCTGTTAGATTTTAAAAGGAACGCAAATGGTCAACAGAGCAGCCATAACAGAAAATTTGTGCTCACTGTAAGGTCCCAGAAGCTTGGTTTGCACACTGTAAAGCTGCTTGTCACTTCGCGAAAACCTAGCTAAACATGAGCTGTTGATTGTACTGCGTGCGTTGACAATTCAATTCGCAAGTTCACTTGGGATTAAGCCGTAAATAAGTGATCCGAAACCATTATTCATCAAACCTTCCTTCAGAGTCGTTAAAATTTCATTTAAAAGACCCGTTAGAGCGGTTACATTTATATCTCTGCGCTGATCAATATTCAGTAATTTTATATGTGGTTTTTTGAACACACAAAAAATATTGTAAGCTCTTAGAAAGAATTTTGGGGCAGTTAAGTAGTGTTACCATTTCAGAGCATCCCACAAATGCAAGAATGCGTCATGCTACCAGTGAAAGCGATTGAGATTGCCGTTGTAAACTGAATTTCAGAGATCGAGGCTTCCTGATTTGTTTTTATTCAGGCTTTTATTGAAGGCTCAAAGCCATAGTCTGGAAAGATCGAGCTTGCTACGAGCCACATGAACAACGTACAAGTTCATTGTCACAATTACGGCCATTCTGAGATTCCCGATGAGTCGTCGCTTTTTTTTTTTTTTGCGTAATAATGAAAACTGACTGCCGCTTCCATGCTATACATTGAACGTTGAGGAACCGAACTACAGCATACCACTCTTGTTTTCACCTTTCGTGCGCACATACGACGGGAAAAAGGCACGAAGCGCGCCAACAGTGTGCATTCTTACGGGCCGCTCAGCGGAGCATCCACACTAGGAGCGCGACGCTGTCGCCACCTACATGTCGAGCTCGCGGCGAATACAGGGTGCCTACGCAATCGACATCGGTATAGAACGCACGCACGCTCATTCAAACAAAAGTCGAGCCAACCGTTCAATCATTCGCTCAGATATTTCATTTTTCCATACTTACCAATTCATCTCGTCGCCGCTTCGTCCCGGTGACGCTGGCGATTCAGGGTCATCATCCTTTCTTGAGACCTTTCGTCGCGGTGTGGATTCGTAGGGATCCCACCCCAGCTCTTTAGTTCGCTTTTCCAGCCTTGAGCGGAGTGCCGGGTCCATGTTGTCAACAAAGATGAAAAAAACCGAAAGAGCTTGCCCGTAGCCAACGCCTTGCCGTAGCAGACGGCAATCGGAGCGCAAAAGCGGAAGTACGTCACCGCTGAGGAGCGCAGCATCATGGGAGGGAAGGCGGGCGCATCGTCAACAGCGAAGAGAACGTTGAAAAGAGGAGGAAAGGCGGCACGACGATAATACGCAGTTTTTGATTTACAATTTCTCGGCTAATACTCATCGCTTTAACAAAATTCTTGCAGGAGAAGATTGCTTATACATTGCTTTATTTGGTTATATGTACATCCATGTATCGGCGGAAGGTATTTCAGGACCCCTTTAATGGCCCTGACGCCCCTCCGCTTGCTTCCCTTACTCTGTACAGTAACTCCCCGGCGACCGCGGAAGAGGCGGCAGTAGCCCTAGCCTTTACCCTCAGGCCGCCCCCCTCCATCGTAATCTCCGATTCCAAAACGGCCGTTCAAAATTTCGCCAAAGGAATGATCTCGCCTTTGGCCCTCAAAATCCTTCTTCAAAATTCTCCCACCACCCCAGTCGAGCTGGTATGGACTCCGGCCCATGCGGGTGTGGGGGGGAACGAGGCAGCACACAGGGCCGCTCGAGAGCTCACCGTCCGAGCTGGTCCTGGCCTTGAGCCCTTCCACGGAGCCCTATCAGCCCGCGACAGACTTGTTACCTTCAACGACATAACCTCGCACTACCGCCTCTCCCGCCGCCAACTACCCCCAGCCGCTCCGACCTTCTCCAACGAAGAGGAACGCCTATGGCGACTCACCCAGACACACGTACTCCCCTGCCGATATCGACTTCACCTTATCTACCCTTCTTTGTACCCCACCCCTTTGTGCCCCGACTGCGGGTCCCTCGATACCCAAGACCACTGCATGTGGCAGTGCCCCCAAAACCCATTCCCCCCCTTCACAGACGGAGAGCACTGGGCGAAGGCGTTGTGCAGCTCGGACCGTGAGGTCCAGGCTAAGGTCATTCAGCGAGCTGCAATGGTCACCGGCCGGTTACCACCGCCGGTCACCCGCCACCCAGACTAGCCCCATGGGGCTCAAATAAAGTTTCTCTCTCTCTCTCTCTCTCTCGCTGCAAAAAGCGCTCATACCATTGCAGCCGATACCCAACTTTAGAAGCGTCCCACAAGTTTACGTAATCGTTACTGCATCTAAGAACCCAACACATCTATCTAGACTTCGTTTCATCTCACGTGTCCGCTCACAACAACACCAAAACATTCAAAGCACCGAAGCAAACACGAAAAAAAACAACGGGAGGCTGTGTAGTCGAATGCACCGGCTCATTCCACTGACGATGGGAGCGCCGAGTGGTGGCGCCACCCGTCCAGCTGCCCGGTCCCTATACTAGCTCACGCTCGTAGCCGACTGGGTAAAATGACCAACTCTAACTCCCTTGATCTACCAGACACAGGTTCGAATTCTGAGGGTTCCGGTGATTCCTTTTCTTTATACTGTTACACTGAGTTTCGTACAACTCCAGAATCAACGAATTGCTGAACAGCTTCGCTATTAAAAAATAAAATCTCGAGTCGACGCCGTGGGTGTTTGTCCTGGGGCAGAGATAAACTGCGATATTGCCGCTAAGGTATCGGACAACCCCCCGAATGTCCAACCAATTCGCCAGATGGGCGCGCGTCATGTGTGCAGCTATGGCCGGCTATGGATTAACTCTGACGCCCTGGTCATAGTTAAAGTACGCCGGAATCCCGACACGTAAGCATTTTCGTTTTCCGCCTGCATCATAAAAATCGCCGCCGCGACGGGTATTATTTCTTTCAAACCCAACATTTTCTTTTTCCTTCTAATCACTGCCCCCGAAGTTCCCTGTGTAGAATTCCAGAATCCTCCTAAAGCCGTCATCGCTGATATACCGTCGTAACCAGCATAACTGTACCAGGGGGCGTATTTGTGGGTGCGCCCTAGGGAAGGCGGTGGGAATGACTAATAGCAAATAATAAAAAACAATAATAATAATCAATCACATTAATTTACCGCACCCACGGACAGCCTTTATGGGCGTCCGAAACAATAATTTCCTAGGTAATTTTAAGTCGCCTAGAGGTGGGGTATCCGCGCCACTGAACTAAAACTCCACCCGTGACCTCGTCCAAACCCCATTCACGCCACCGCGCCAGCACATGCAACTGCGAATCGCACTGTTTCGTCACGAAAGCCCTGCTTGATGACGCAACGTAATCCTTTCTGTCGACATCGGTCGTCCTACACTACTGCCGCCGTCTATGGCTGTGTTTCCGTATTTGCACTGCTCTCTTACGCGAGCGCAGCGGTGTTTCCCTCTGGCAAACGAAGCGAATCGATAACCTGCTCGCGAGATTCTCTCCGAGCGCCGCTAACATGTCACGCCGGCGGTAATGTTTGCCCTGCACTCACGGCCCTCGAAGCACGAAATATATTTCCGTCGGCCCACGCTTATCGAGAGCCCGAAATGGGACAAAGACGAATCAATTTCTACCTGCCGCCTACGCCACATGGTCGAGTCGCGGTGCGCATACATTCCGCCTTTATTGGATACGAGAAACAATCTCTCAGTGAATAAGTGAGCGTCCGATGAGAACACGGCTGCGGTATGTGTGGGGTTGAAAAGAGTTCGGGGAAGGGTACGAGCCCGTCGCAACAATGAATCCTTATCGCGCTTAGCAAATGTTTGACGGGTCGCGTTAAAGGACCGACGAAGAGGGCGGGGAAAGGGAGTATTAGGAAAAAAAATCAATAGTACTCAAAGCGAGGCCGGAGGCGACGAAGTTAGACACTGGCGACTATGAATTGACTCAACCGCGACGTGATCTTTGTTGTTTAAAACCACAGCTATAGAAATGACAGTGCACGTGATATCTGACCAACCGAGTTCTCATCTATCCCATTTTGTTCCCCCTCTCCCCTTCCCCCGGACTGGGTTGTATCAATGCCACCTATACCTCCTCTAGGTGGCATTGGTTGTATGCTAGTGAACTCCCAAATGAGTTCAAAATATGCCCTCTCCACTTCTTTTCCACTTTCTATTTCACTCACTCACTCACTCACTCACTCACTCACTCACTCACTCACTCACTCACTCACTCACTCACTCACTCACTCACTCACTCACTCACTCACTCACTCACTCACTCACTCACTCACTCACTCACTCACTCACTCACTCACTCACTCACTCACTCACTCACTCACTCACTCACTCACTCACTCACTCACTCACTCACTCACTCACTCACTCACTCACTCACTCACTCACTCACTCACTCACTCACTCACTCACTCACTCACTCACTCACTCACTCACTCACTCACTCACTCACTCACTCACTCACTCACTCACTCACTCACTCACTCACTCACTCACTCACTCACTCACTCACTCACTCACTCACTCACTCACTCACTCACTCACTCACTCACTCACTCACTCACTCACTCACTCACTCACTCACTCACTCACTCACTCACTCACTCACTCACTCACTCACTCACTCACTCACTCACTCACTCACTCACTCACTCACTCACTCACTCACTCACTCACTCACTCACTCACTCACTCACTCACTCACTCACTCACTCACTCACTCACTCACTCACTCACTCACTCACTCACTCACTCACTCACTCACTCACTCACTCACTCACTCACTCACTCACTCACCGAGTAAAACCACGTGCGCAGAAATATTGAGCGTTACGGAAAATTCTATACAGCTCCCAAGCTGGCCAATTCGGAATCTGAAAAGCGACTACGGCTCCTTCCGAAGCACTTCACAAACGGAAATGCATATTTCCGCACAATACTGTCATTTCAATGCCTTCGCCCCCTCAGTATTCACAGCAGTCTTTACACGCCGTGAGATGTAGCGGGCTCCACAGTCTCGTACGTGTGTAAAGCCAGTACTTGCGACTGAATAGGAGCCTATGGAATTCCCATCTTGCGCTCGCAAAATAATACCTTAAAATATAGTCGGTGCGCCGTTCTCGGTGTGTGCGCGTGTATTTTTTTTTTGTTTTTTTTTTTGTTTTGACACTATATGTCACTCGCAGCTACATGTACTTCCCAAAGGGAACTCCGTAGGCACCCCGGCACACAGGCTCGCGTTTGACTTGTGTCACCCGTACCAAAAGGCCCACAGCTCCCTCCGCTTGACTCAACCCCAAATGCTTATTCACAAGCAATTCCACACCAAACCATCCCGAGCTTAAAGCGCTTACACCCAATCTACCGACTCCAGATGACCCGAAAACACGGAGCAAGAACAAGATAGCAGGCGAAACTAGGCTTCCTAGCGCGGCCAGACAATAATGTCACAAGCGCTCGTCATACGTTAAGCTAGCGGAATCTACCGCGGTTGAAGAAACTGCGCGGCAGCCCTAATCGGCATTTCACTGCTCAGCCGCGGAATAAGTGCGGCCGCCATCCCTTCGTCCATCAGGTGCCGCTACCCTCTCCATCACCGTCGCAGCTACGAAGCTTTGCAGTCAGCCTTGGTTTCCATTATGACATTCTCTGGTCGTTCGCCCGCGCTTGTCGCAATGGGCCGGTTCACCTCCTATATATTCTTGCTCCGCGCCCGAAAAGCACCCAGCCCGACTCGAGTCTGTCAGGGATAGCGCAAATTGTGCATCAGGTACAAGCTGGGGTCAAATCCTAAGGGGCTCCCCAACTTTTTCGGCGAGGTTGATTTCCCACGCGGCCTCATGCGATTGGCCGTGCGCAGAAAAGAAACGTCACGGACAACGGCCTGGGGAGCCAATCACGGGAGACCTCGAGAGAAATCAGACCCGCCGGAAAAGTTCCAGCTACGCGTAGGATTTGGACCCTGGTCATCACGGTGCAATTAATGCAGTTTACAGTCGCAAATGGTTATGATTATTCCCGTCAAGTATCCAATTCATTCTCATTTATCTCCGTCAGCGTATAGAATAACAAGCAGGGGTGTAGCCAGGGGGGTTGTTTCAGTGTCAGAGCACCCCCCCCCCCCCCGAAATTTTCTGCATCCTCGCCTTCCTCACCTTTCAGCCTTTTTTCGCTCGTGCTACGTATACACTCCGTGTAGATATATTAAAACGGAAAACCTTACATAAGAACAGTGTCAATTTGTTGACAAAAATGGTGCCTGGGCGTCCTGTGGGCACTCTTATTTTTTATGTATATGCTACAGCGAACGAGGCATCTAATGTATTTGCTTTATTAAAGCAGAAAAATGACTAAGACGTTGTTCGGGTACAGGATGTTCGTCTTTCTATTTTTTTACCCGCGGCGTATACACCCCCCCCCCCCACCCCTTCCCCCCATGAAAAAGACGATAGCCGACTGGTGCCTCCGCCAAGTAAGTACCTACCTTCTCATTCCCGCTCACCTCTCATGCTGTTCCTCTTCCGTCTCGTTCCTCACAAGACCACACGCTGGAGGTTCGCTCAAGTCAATTTAAATTGCCGCGTTCCACTGCTCCAAGTAGGGTGCCTCGATGCCAGCGCTGCCGTACGGCGGAGACGCGCGTGAATTGAGGCACCCTTCTGTGTTCAACTTTTATAGAACCACGTTGCCCTACTCCACGAGCGTTCCAAGCGGAACGTGGAATCTATCTAATGGAACCTTTCGTTGCTGTTGCCGTTTGATTTTTAAATGCCGCCAGGAGGTATACCGCTGGCAACAGCAGGCGACGGTTTTATGGCGTTGATGTAATATTTAATTTGCTCTCGCAAAAACCAAGCATCCATGATTTTTTTTAATAACGGAACGCTGCAGTTATCACTTATGTATTGATTTCCTGCTTTACATTTGCGCGATGTATTGTTCTTGTTCAACGATGTTCACAAGTATGAACACTGACACCGGGCTTGGACGTTTAGATTTGGCTGTGGGTATTTAACTGTGCAGATTCTGATTCACTTGGGCCGGCTGGCTGAATCGAGTCACAGACAGGCACACAGACAGACAGACACACAGACAGGCAGACGGACAGACAGACAGACAGACAGATAGACGAAAATTTCTGCGTTTAAATAGCCCAAGAGAGACTATCGTCTTTAGTATTTCTGGCAGCGCCGCTGACCCAGAGGTATAAGAGCGTTCCATATTCCACTCTGTACCCCGCTTTAGGTGCAAGTCTCAGCACAGATAGCCTCTACTGCGCACCCTTGTGGCGTCTAAATGGGTGCAACGCATTTCATCCAGCAGCATGACAACGCCAGCACGGCGCTGCGGAAAGCCAACGAGGCTAAAAGTAACAACACGGCCTTGCCTCTTCGCACAAGCCTTCACCACAGAGAAAGAAAGACTCCCTTCACCGTCTCAACATTATCGTTCGCTCGCTCTCGCGCCCTACAGCCTCTTGTTTACCAACGAGCGAGCTCATTCACCCTGGAGCCGTCCCCGCAGTTTAAAATAAGGTGGGATCCACAGACGGAGGAGGGCATCTGCAGCGAAAACAACGGAACACGCCTTCGCTGACTCGAAAAACACGCGCGCGCAAGTCGAAATCCGTGACGGGTTCGAAGAAACGAATAGCGACGAAAAGAATAACGAAGTTCTCAGGCACGTTCCAGACTTGGCGCTAACTGGCGTACGCCTAGATATGTAAAACAAATAGGAGCAACGGAAGGGTGCAGTCGGATCACCATCTTCTCAAACTTAAATTCGCTCATCAATGAACCTATATAAATAGGACGTCCAAATAATTTTTTCTAACATACGGATCCCCACGCATCTCGCCAAACTTAATTTAGCTCAATGAACCCATAAAAAGGACGCCGAAATAATTTCTCTAAAGCAAAATGGAGAGACGAGCTAGTTGGTTCGCAATTTCCATGAGTGAAACTTAAGCGCAAAAATTTTCACAGGGACGAGAAAGGGAACGACCTTTCTCGTCCCTGTCGTTCCCTTTCTCGTCCCTGTGAAAATTTTTGCGCTTAAGTTTCACTCATGGTAATTTCTCTAACATTCGGATTCCCGTGGATCGCGCCAAACTTTATTTCGTTCAATAAACCTATCAAAAGGACGTCGAAAAAATATTTCTGACGTTTAGATTGCCATCTTGCCGAACTTAATTTTGCGCAATAAAATATAAAAAAGACGTCTAAATAACTTTTCTTACATTCGAACAATCCCGACGGCTAATAAGCAAAGTTCGGAGGGGGGAAGGTGCGGGCGTTATAGCGTGGTGCCTCAGGGGCGGCGACACCGCGTCTCGGTATTTGGATGCAAGAACGGAGGAAGGGCCAACGGCTCCCTTGGCTCCGTGCGCCCTCGCCGCCAGTTGCCCCCCACGGAAATAGCAACCTTCCGACACTCCGCAAGGACGTGTTTACCTTCCGATGACGCGCTTCTCGGAAGAACAGGCGCGCTCGCTGTTGTGCAAATGCCCCTGGCGCCAAACGCACGGATCACGCTGCGCGCCCTTCTTCCGCCCCATTTTTGCACGAGGTCGCGGGTTCGATTCCCGGCCGCGGCGGCCGCTTTTCTGATGGTGGCGAAAAGCGAAAACGCCCGTGTGTACGAGATTTCGGCGCACGTTAAAGATCCCCAGGCGGTCAAAATTAATCCGGAGCCCTCCACTACGGCGCGCCTCATCGCCCCCATTGCGTCGGCGCGTTAAACCCCACAATCAATCAATCAATCAATCAATCAATCAATCAATCAATCAATCAATCTTATACCTCTAAGTCAGCAGTGGTCAAAATTAATCCGGAGCCCTCCACTACGGCGCGCCTCATCGCCTGAGTTGCGTCGGCGCGTTAAACCCTACAATAAGTCAATCAATTCTTCCGCCCATTTCTTTTACAGCTAGCAAAGCTGTATACCTCTACCCCAAAATGTTTTCATCGCCGTGGGCAAAAACTCCAGGCCGCCAAGTCCTAAGACAGCGAGCGCATGCATGCGTCAGGCTAATCAGACATACAGCATATAGCTCAGAATTCGTTTAAAGAAACCACAAAACAAGCATCGAGACCGCATTATGGATGATAAGGCGCCTGCGAACAATGGTACCCTCCACCCCACCGTGCTTTTCCAGTAAAGATTATGTTTAGAGATTATCTTTGAAGGCTAGGCAAGACTAGGGTCAATAAACAGAGCAGTTCTTGCCCAAGACGCCGAACGCATGCGTCAGGCTAGGCAGGACCCAGCATTCGCCGCACCTTTGGACACATTTCTGCTGCTGAACTGCTGTTGCACGCGTTAACCTTTGACTCTTATTCGGAACGACGCCAGTCGCGCGCAGCCGCAGATCAGGCCGGAAAAGCTAAGCCTACCAGGCCGACTAAAGCGCATAAACAAAATGGTGGCGACCATGAACCGTCGCAGTGCAAACAAATGTCACGTGATGCGAACTGACCCATGATAATGGCGGCGGCACGGTACAACGGAAGAAAAGTGTGTCAATACGCTGTACCCTTATCTAGTGACACTAGCCGAGCGCAAGCGACAAGTCCGCCGAGACGACGAGAAACATTATAAACCATGAATCAGTATGTGGTTTACAACCGCTTTGCTGGGCATCCACTTTCACAGGGCGGGATGGCGACCAATTTTTTTTGCGGCTCTCGACGGTGCACTCAACGGTGTCGCCTGGTATTTTAAAGCGAAGCTTTTTTACTTCTACCCCCCAAGGGCTCTGTCGCCACCATTGGTGTCAACAGAAAACTCCCGCGAACAAATAAAAGGAGTTACTAGCCCCGCCAGGAATCGAACCTGGAACGAATAGAAAAACGGAGCCAGAGCTGTTTTACCGGTTGAGCTACGAGCCCGAGCGGAGACGAGGGAGACAGACGGTGCACTGACCAAGCATATCTGCGGGTCTACCCCCTGCGTTTTCGCTGAATGCCACGTGATAGCGTCACGCGACCTCTCGCGCCGCTGTGCACTCCGCCCGCGGCACGTAGCGGCCGTGTGCGCGCCTTGCGCAAGCGCTAGGAGTTATAAAAATTAATGGAACCTCACACCAACGCATGGCCTCTCACTTCTCCCTCTCTGCCGCTGATCTCGTCGCCTTCGTCGGCGGCGGCAGAGACGGAGAAGTGAAGTGAGATCGTCTAAAACCAGGTTTGAGCTTCGTTTTTTTATATAAAAAAAAAGTTTCCACTCATGTGCTTCACCAATACAACTCAAACAACCACCGTTCATAAATCATGCATTAATTTGCCACTAGTAAAGAATATCTCTTTGAAGTAATAAAGGGTGTGGTTAAGTGCATTTCACTTGTCTATGGTTTCACTCTTTGTAGTCACGTGTGTGAATTAAAAGGATGTCGCATGGGTAATCATCAAGGGTGTCGTTTACAGCTTCGCTTTCCAACCACCTTCACAGGGCGAATTGGCACGCACTTTTTTTTTTTTGAGGCGAACGACTTAGATCTTAACACCGAAAATAGGTAGTACAAAAACGAAGTTGGAGTTGGGGTCGAAGCGATCGCGAGCCATGGAAAAGGGAAACAGGAGCGCCAAAGGAGAGTGGGCTGCTGTCGCACGCGCAATAAGAGCCGCCTTGACAGGTGAACGTACCGACGGGGGCGAATGGCGAACAGAACGAGCTTCGGAGGGTGATGTCCGAAGGCTAATCAAGGCTAATCAAACAAGATGTTCAATAGCAGTACCAACTATAGGCTTTTGACTCCACATTCTTACAAAGTTCTAAGCATCCCCGCATTTTTTTTAACAGCGGGGCTGTTGTACAAGCCGTATAGCTTCGGTTTTTCAAGAAAGAATACCAAGAAAATGCGGAGCGCGTGCCTCGCGGCGGCCTTTGAGCGTTGGCGGCACGCGCAGTGGCTTTAAAAAAAAAAAAAAAGAACTCCAGAGCTGTCGTCAAGTGCTACCGCATAAGCATGAGGAACGCGACGATATCGATGCATATGGCAATGACTATACTGCTAGCACAAAACAGAGCAACGACGGAACACGTAAATAAACAATTGCAAACTTTCACAAATGCGTGGCGATGTGTCCTTCAGTGCCCACGTATAAAGAAATCAGTCAGCTTCGCCATATGGTTAAAGCCTTACGCGACTTAGTGCGCAAGCTTCGCCAGTTGAGCTGGTGGAAGCCTACAGTGCTGAGGATGACTTTGCATCTACCACTTTCCGCGAAGAAGACGACGAGAACTTCGATGCATATGACGACGATTACTGGCACCGCAACTATGCAAATAAACAGTCATACTGAAACTTAACTATGCGTCCTGCCACGTTTACCAACAGCTTCGCCATTCAAGTATTGCGCGTGAATGCAAGCTTCCCTGAATTTTTGTAACTGCCGTAGCCTAGGGCGCTTAAAAAACTTTGCGCGGTTGAACTAGGAAAGTTCAGTTACCCACAATCCGTATAGGCATGCGCCCAAACACTGCGGTTAATATTACTCGTCTCGGCGTCGACCACTTCTAAGCTGCCCATTCTCACTATACCGACGGCGTGGGCAAGGTTTCAATGCACGCAAGGGCACCCTTTCTTCCGAGCATCGCACTCCCTTGAAGACGTATGTTACTGCCGCAGTCCGACTAGTTCTGTTTCACAGTTCTAAACACAAAGGGCGGCACACACGTGTAGAATTCTTGGTTTAAATGGACAAAAGCATTCTCACAAATGTGGCTTCCACACATGCACACAGAAGACTTCTCCACTTCTCCAAGCATAAACAAAGTCACAACTCAGAAGGCGAAAGAGGTAAAATAATAAAGCGCCACGAGTAAGCAAGCTTCACAACAAGAAATCTCTTGACTGCACGTCTGCGAATAACCTGAGCCTTGTCTTTCCGTTTCTGGCGTTCGGGTAACGTTAAGCGTGACACCACGTTTTAATGACCGCGAGCAAAGCGCCGCACTCCACGTAATGACGTTCGCCCATCATATCGCGGTGCAGTGCGGCAAAGAGAAGAGGCTGCAGTGGCGTTGACGACTTTGTCGCACGATCCGCGTCGTCCGTCCCAAGGTCGCTGGAAGGCGGAGTGCGCGGAAACGTCTCCGCCCCTTTACAGAGGCGCTGACGACCCCGCCGTGCGAAGTGGTCGTCAGCGTCCCGCAGGCCACGCAACAACCGGGCTTCTCTGGGGAGTGGTAGTCGTCAGCGGGCGAGCAACACGCAACGTCCTTCCTCTATTGACGGTTTCCTTTTTTCGAGTCGCACCGTCGCACCGCCTAGACACGTGCACAGCTCGCCGCTGTGGTGCACTGACCGCCGCCAGTAGCGCGCAAAAGGCGACTGTTTTAGTGTCCTTGGAACGTACAAGAATTCAAGGCCGCTTCCAGATGAGCAGTTCTGCCAGAATTTAGCCGACTCTTCCATCCGGCAAGGTGCTCGAAATCGGCGTTCGTTTGGCACGTCGTTAGGCTTAAAGTTGCGGCTTCCAAACGTTAAGCCTAAATGTAGGCCTAGCAAGGGCTAGGGCTAGAGTCTAGGCCTGGCCAAGGCTCTAAGTCATAGTAACGAAAGAAATAAAGATAAAACACAAAGAAACAAGGATGACGATGACGACGATGATGATGATGACAGCACACGAGGTCACGTGATTTCACCACTTTATGATGCCTCCTCCTGCGGCGCAGCAATCACCTGCCAGCCAGAGGGCTCTACGCGGAGCACGGCAGTGCCCACAATGCCCGCGGGTATGTCCGGCGATTACGCATTAATGCTTTCGCATTCCCAACTCATAAAAAGTGATTAGGTGTTCTCGGAGTGTTTTTACACTGCACTTCTGAAAAGTGCCCGTGTTGATAAGATGGTATTTTATTCTCTCATTAGCGACTAGCGGAAGCGCCGCAACTGTAAGTGGTTTAAAGAACTTGTTTGCAATTCCAACGTGCGTTTCCACAAATACAGGAAGGTAAAGAAGCTACAGTACACCGGTCCGATATATATCCGTCAATTCCTCGTAGGCTTCCTCCTTTAACTCGGTGTACGTCGGTTGGCGAAATCGTCCATCTAAACCAGCGATATTAGCTTATTTCCAGTTCCCTCCGTATGCGCAGAGCGAGAAATTAAGAACAAAAAGAAATGAACATAAATTAACAAGAGAAAAAACCCGGGTCATCTCCACTAACGTGAAGCCTGGGGAGGGACGAAGCATGCATATTCTTGGCGCTCGGGCGTTTTTTCCAACGGAGATGAAACCATTGGGTGGGGGGGGCAGAGGTATACAGCTTTGCTGTAAAAGTCTCTTGTCTTCGAAGCACGAAGTTCTCTAGCGCGAGGCGTGAACGAGTGTCCCGGTGTTTTTTAGTACGCGTTACGTTCTAGCGCGAGGCGTAAACAAGTTTCCCGGTGTTTTAGTGCCGTGACTACATGAGACGACGATTGCGAAGACGACAGGAGACGCCAACAGCCCCAGCCCTTACGGGGCTTCGCCCCTAAAAGCTCAGAATCCGCCTCGCAGCCCACCACCCTTTCCCCCCCTCTCTGTTCCTTTTTCTGCACTGCAGATATACCCGTTGATAGACGTGGCACGTCAGGGTATTGCGGAAGATACACAGTAGTGTCGGGGCGGTTAGCAGTGTTGGCAGGCGGCCCGCGAGAGGCAATCGCCCAGATGTTCTAAAGTTTCGCTTTAGATTACAACAAACCCACCTCGACGCCTCCCTGGCTCCTTACCCCGACCCCCCGGGGATGAAATGGCGCAAACCCTGTGACGTCATCGCCCATAAACAGCGGCGCCATTGCGACACCGGCCAAGCTTGGCTTCGCGCCTGAAGTACGTTATCCGAACCACGTTTCCGAGAATAAATAATCCCCGGCCGCTGCGGAGACGGCGGTTTTAATTAGGGTTAACGCGCGTTAGCGCTCATTTAAATGGCTGGCTCCTGTCCCACGGGAACATTTTTTTATAAGTACACCCGTTAATCTACGGTAATAGCGCTACGCAACGCTACAGTCGCTGTATACACGGTTGGCTAGTATGGTAAAATTAGGCCCTTCCGATGTTTTCTTTCTTTTTTTTTTTTTTTTACATACGGACAAGCTATCCTCACGCAGGCGCGGGTCTATATATACCTCGTAGTGTCAAAACGTAGTTGCCAAGAACCCGAAGTCCCGTGTTTACCCCACACTTTGGTAAACACGCTGCCTGAACCTTGAAGCTACGCACGAACGCTTCGCAATCAAAGACGTTCTGTTATTTGATGTCAATCTGTTGTCAAAAAAAAAAAAAAAAACGCGCGAACAACCGGCTCACCCGTGTACTCTACTCTACTCTACTCTCGACTCAGGGGAAGCGCCGTCAATTTACGCGACGCGCTCCGGTCCTCCGGTGGCGACGTTGCAAGACGAGCGGAAATTGGAATGGTCTCCGATTCCGGCCGAGGTACAGCCAACGGCACTCAGATGAGCTGCAGCCAGACTCTGGCTCTTTAAAGGGACTCTGCAAGGCTCCCGATAAACGCTTTCGCTCTTTACTTCGCGCCTATAAGCACTGCGAAAGCTATAGCAGAGTCCTTCAATGCTTCTCGCCAGCACGGATCGGCCCAGCGTGATTTGCTCGTCGCAGCAGATAAGCCTTCCGTTTATGCTTTGCTTTTGTGGCTTTATATTTGAAGTGGCTATCGAATGCGTTCATTGCTGCAACTGAAGGATAGCCGGCCAATAGCTGCTACACCGCTGTAATGACGCAATTCCCGCGGTCGAAGAACGCCAAGACCGGGAAAGAGAAAAATCTTTTGAACAAGTTTCTTAGTTCTGTGATGGGCACAGGGCAGTAATTTTTGGCTGAGGTACCTTGCGACCCCCTATACAATCTAAGTACTGGGTGTGTTGGTTGATTACGTT